>NC_079482.1:2472166-2775281 GCF_026230105.1 Diorhabda sublineata
CCTAAATAAATATCTAAAATTTTAATATTAATCAAGTAAGTGTATAAAAAATAGTGAAATATTTATTTTAAGGGCACTTTCGGTCGATTTGTGTCTTTCCACATTCCTGATATTCCTGCATGGAGACCCACATTTGTTGGAAGGTACCGATCGAAGCTAAAATTGATCCTCCAACCCACGCTCCGAATCTCCTTTCTACTGTACCATTCGCAGCGATCATCTTCAATCTCATTGAACCAGGAATTCTCGAAGACAAATCCCTACTCAATCTATCGCTAAATCCCTGTAAATAAAAGTTAATGTCAGCGTTAATAGAATATTTTAGCGAAACAAAGTTAAATTACTTTCCACTAGGAAGCGGAGGGTGAAAGTCCCAGAGTTCATACACACCGGCAAAATAAAATAGAAGAGGTGTACCACTCAATTCATCTGGGCAGGGACTGGAAAGCTCAAAGCTAAGTCAAACGGAAACTGTAGAGCTTCAGTTTTCAAAAATAAAACCCGAGAGCATTCCGCCCAACGACAGATACCACAACATTTTATAGGTTTTCAAGATGGAATCAGAAACAATCACTTTTCAAAAAATCCAACAATTCTAGAACGATAATTTTCAAATAAAAATGGTAGAAAATGACCCCAAAATGGAAATTTTCATTCTAAGTTCATTCATATTTTACTATACAGGGTGTCAAAGTCTGAGGTCTAAAACAATCGAAAACATTTCTTTCTTATTCTGCCAATTGGTTCCAAAAGGTCCATTCGTTGAATTATGACGAGCTGGTATGTTATCAAGGTAGATTCACGCCGTAGCTCATCTAATTGTAAAAATCTTACCTGTACCAAAGTATTACCGCCCGTCAGCACCACTGAACTGTACAATGCTGGTCTAATGTCAACGTCACACATTCCCACACTCGTAGCAGCTAAAGCAAAAAAGAAATGATAACAGTAAATATGTTTATTTAAGAAAAAAAACTCACCTATATAACCAGCTCCAAGCATGGCGTGTTCAAACAACCCCTCGGCTATTTTGAATCTTTCTGAACCGAAATCTTGATGGTACCCCGATGGAAATTCGTAATGTACTGCTGGAACGTTAGCAGCGGATCTTTCGTCGTAACTATTTTCAGATACCTACATAAATAAATATTTTGAATCTGTGAGGTGATGAGTCCATTTTTGAGGTACATTTCTAATTAAATTTGGGATCAAAATTTTTCGATTTCACAAAAATATTAAAAACGGCAAATGAAGTAAGAAGATGAATAAGGAAATCCATTTTATTGGTGAATGTGGGTGAAATAAACATGGCAATTATGTTTTTCAAACCAAACGTAAGTGAAGACTAGACTTTTCGGAAAGCGATTAGTTCCTGAACCACTATTATGCTGGCCCAGTTCTAGATAAACAAGGCTAACCTGCAGATTTTATCCTATATTTTGGATGTATACTGGGATTTTTAACAAATACTGTAGACCAATAATAAGAAAGAATCACATCCGGACCTATCACAATTTTTATATAAAAATTTCACAAAATACTCTTTAAATGTGTACTCTAATATGCTGAATTGTTTAAATAAAAAATATATTTAAAAAAATAGTAAAACCAACCCCGAAACTCACCTAACTCCTCAAAATGTAAATATTGGTTATCTTTTATTCCCCTTGCCCCATGGATAATAAAACAAATAAACTTTACCTGTAATACACTCTGATGAAAGTCTTGAACGGTTTTCTTAATCATATACGTGATCCAGGAATTGGTAGGTTGAAAAGTTAATTTCTTTTTGGTGTAATTTGGTTTTTCTTTTTCTCTGACGATTTCTTTGCTAGCTATTAGCGGTGTAGGTGTCAGATCAATTCCCATATTTTCCAATAGTTCTCTAGCTCTCAAAACTAATAGATCACCACCAAGTGGAGATTTTACTACAGCATTATTCAAAACGTATCCGTCTAATACTGGAACCGCAGTTGTATGAGTCGCACCTACAAATATATATTTATAATACAAATTTCATGAAATTATTTCATAATTAAGAATATTACCGCTGTCCACAACTAATGCAGTAGCTCTACCATTAGCGAAAGCTGCTAGAGCTGCATTTTTAACTAAAAAGAACGCAGGTACTTTATATTTCTCAAACATCAATTCAGTTAACTTCTCCCTTTTTTGACGTAGATTCCACGGTGATTCAGAGAAAAGAACTGGATGAAACTGAGATTCTGATTGGATAATCTAAAAAAAAACTCGAAATTAAATGTGAAATTTTAATAAATTTCAATATTACTTTGCTGTAGGAATAATCCATTATTTTCTCAAATAAATCCCAATCTTCTATCATACCTTCTTTCATATAACTGTGTAATTCCATATTTGGTCTGGGGGAATGTAAATAAGTCGTATCAATATAATATTTATAATCTGTAAAAAACCAGGTTAGCGCTTGGAATAATTTATATGCTATATCGATTTACTTGGAGCATTTGATGAAACATTACTTTCGTCTGGTTTAGCTTCTGGTTCTAATTTAACTTCTTCCGGAGCAACACCAACAATAGCTGGTATTTCGGCTTTCGGAGTATCTTCCTGAGCGTATCCTACTCTTAAAGAATGATGCCCTGGGTCAAAAACTAAAGCACCTATTTCATCTCCGCCATATAACATCCCTCCAGACATTATTCAAATTAGTTAAAATACTAATTATGATTATTATAAATTATTGTTTACAGGTTAGTTTGGACAATAAAAATAAACCGCGATCTTGTCGCTTGTTTTTGACGTGAGGCATTTATTAACGACAAAAATATTAAGAGCGGTTTAATATTGTCATTAAGTAATCAATTTCTTCCTGGAAAAATAGGTTTTATATAAAAATAAATTAGGGTTCAAAATATTTTTATTAAAATAAAATTAACAATTGCTATAAATTACAGGAAATAAGTCAGTAAATAGTAAGTAACAATAATTTTATTCTGATAATTAGTGTATCGTGTTGTCCTTTCGACTCGTAATTCTTCTTCTGTGCGTAAACAAAAGGCGTTTATTAACGACGGATATATTAAGAACGGTAAAATATTATTTCAGATAACATTTACATTCATTCAGTTGTTGGTATAGAACATAGATAAATAATTAATACATCGTAGAGTATCTGTTTTATGAATAAAGTTGGTATACTTGGAAGGTATTGGTGATAGAACGTTGAATTATTTCGAGGTTTATTTATATTGAGGCACTGACTGTCACAATATTCATTCACCAAACACTACACTTATTCTTTGGATTCATGGGAACACCTTCAGGACATCCAAATGCTTCTGCGAAATCTTTAGAATTAGATAACGGTCCCAAAACTCGAATATGACCTGGCGAATGAACACTGGATCTTATTTTAGTCAAAGCATCTTCGGGTCTCATAGATCCGCACCAAATCTGAGCATAATTCAGAAAAAATAATTGATCGTGGGTCATATTTAAACCCGGAAGATCGAACTCTTCGCCGTGCTGAGCTGCCCATTTCCTATAAGCCTGCAAATAATTGAAACATTATTATTCGAAATATACAGAGTGCGATTTAATATTTACTCTAAAAGATTGTTTAAGACCACCATTATCGGCTATATTTTCACCCTGAGTCATTCTACCGTTTATATAAAGTCCGACTTCGTCTATTTTGTACCTTGAATATTGATCTATTATACACTGCGTACGTTCTCGGAATGCTTTTATTGTAGCGTTGTTCCACCATTGCATCATATTACCGTGCTTATCAAACTGTCGTCCTAAATTTAAATAAAAACTCTAGATAACAATGCTGCAAATGTGAGGTTATGTTTGGAAATTCGACATAATAATACTGCAAATGTGAGGTTATGTTTAAAAACTTGAGATAACAATGCTGCAAATGTGAGGTTATGTTTGGAAATTCGACATAATAATACTGCAAATGTGAGGTTATGTTTAAAAACTTGAGATAACAATGCTGCAAATGTGAGGTTATGTTAACAGATAATGTTATGAAGATTATTTGAACTGATTTCAAGTGATGAAACTAAATATAGTTTGGCATATATATTCAAGATACCTTTATCATCAAATCCGTGTGTAATTTCATGTCCTATAACCACTCCAATACCTCCATAATTTAGAGATTTGGGAAAATGCTGGCTATAAAACAGAGGCTGTAAAATTCCCGCTGGAAAAACTACAAAAACAACAGATTATCTAGGAATATCAAAAATATTTATTATTATAAAGCATAAATAATCCTTCTATGTCCTATTCATACAATTAAAAAATTTCCATTTGAAATTACTTCACGTCTATACGACTCCAACTGTTTGATAAATAATTCTTTGATTTTGAATTTTGCCGCGCTTAACGTCGATAAAGTAGAGATAATGTCAAGCGACCGTGAATGTTGCCAGAATTTAAAGAACCACATATATATATATATATAAAGAATTTTGAACCAACATTTTGGATTGATATTTCTATCGAAATTTGAAGGATTTTAATGCAAAACTTTATATTTAGCAATATTCAATAAACATATTCATTTTTATTAAAATTATTTTAATTAAAATCAATTTTAGCAACGCCACTGTTCTCAAACAAGATAAATATTCTGTTTGTGTATATATAATTTTTTGGTTAAATATTTTGTTATGGTTGCAACTCTCCTCTGTTCTAAATAGATATAATAGATTTGTCACTAAGTTGAAGGAAATTCGTGAAAAAAATCTGGCAACATAGAAAGAAATAATTAAGTTACTGAAGGAAATTCCGAAGTCAAAGTATAACTGAAATCAATACTCGTACATAGGGGGAAATTACATTATAAACGTTGGTAGTCGTACAGTAATGGTTTTCAGCGTTGTCAGATTTATTGCCATTGTTTTCTGTCGTTTTTCATAAATAATTGATCAATTTTTCTGTTTTTTATAGTTTTTCATAAATAGTTGAAACAATTATAATTATTGCTCATATTTTGTAATAAATGTCACCACAGTAAGTAAAATATAATTTATGCAAACAACTGCAAAAAATTACGAAGTGGCGACGCTGTAGAATATTTGTCATCCATATTCTAATTATGTAAACTTAACCTAAAAGTTGTTTAAGTTTTTTTAAGGTAGAATGAACTGAATTCTTTATGTATTTGTAGTGTAGGTTATATAAAAAAACTTTATTTTACTGAACACAAAATAATGGACAAAAGTTAAGGTATTTATATGTATATATTCACCTATATCGTTTTTATTAGGATTATAAAAAGCATTTACTACTGCAGGTTCAGTAGACCACCTTTCTTTATCGACTTCCTGCCGAAGTTTCTCCAAATTTTGTCTAGCTTCAAATTTTAAGAGATTAAGTACATTCAGCATGAAATCGTGTTTAGAGATGTTAAGCTGAAAAAAAAATTATAACAAAAATATCTATTATACATAAAGCATAGATTTAAAGGATTCATTTTACATACCAAAACGAAAATAATACCTGTAATAAAAGATAAGTGCTTTTTAGAAACAAAGCTATAATGAGATAAACATATAGAGGGTAGTTTATTACACAAGATAATTAATATCAAATTCTACTTTGATAAATGATAGGAAATGAGGACAAGTTATTAACTCACAGACTCGTATTCTTTACGAAGAGCTTCCTTATCAACCACCAACTTAGGGTAACCGATTCTTTCATTCATAGCATCAGCTTTTTGTTTAGCAACCTTCCTAGTTTCATCGTCCATCCAATGATTTTCCTCTAGCAGTTCATTAAAAGCTTCTCGAATTGTGTGTATCATTTCAAGAGCAGTCTCCTGTAACATTAGAAAACATGCACTGCAAAGTATTTTCCAATTAGCTCCGAATTACCTTACTCAAGTGATCAAAATTGTCTCTAATGTATAAGGCACCTACAGCCATGCCCATTCTTTTATTCGTCCATTCCACACATTGCGCCCAACGGTGTCTTTCGGATAAAACACCCTGGAGGATTTTTCTAAATTCCACACGTTCCTTTTGATAGTCGTCTGATAAATGCGTCGACAACGACATTACAAGTCTCCATAATACGTAATTATGGATCACTCTGTATAAATTCAGTAATGAATGTATAATAAGGCAGCAATGGAAACAGATTATAAAAAAAAAGAATCATAGTAAAGCAGTTAATAATATTAATGTTTACTTAGAGGCGTTAAATGAGTAAATAAAAATGTTTATGTAAGTCAAATTGACCTAAATGGATAAATTAGAAGCAGAACTTACTAAAAAATGATGAATTAGTCAAATAAGAATTGAATAAATTGAAAGTCTGTTAAAGTTAATCCATGTGAGAACTTACCAACAATTTTACTACATAAAGTGGAAATTAATGTGGAAATAGAGCTAAGAAAGCGAAAATATGCTCAAGATTTCAATAAGAATTTTAATTTAAAAACGAAATAATAATATGGAGAGCTTAATTTTTTTAAAATGATTATTATAGAACCAAATTTTGAATATGTTAATAAGAGCACAGAGCATGTTGATACATACCTTCTGTTTGTATTAGATAAAATTTTACCCAGTTCGATAAAATACGAAAGACCGTAAGCAACGATCGGTTCATCTTCTGTAATAGTTATATCGAATATGGCTCTAAAATATTCCAACCAATTAATATTTGGCACTAATATGGCTAAATCTTTTATCGATAGTTTTTTGTAAATAGCGCTAGTATCGTGTCTGTCTTGTTCTGGAAGAGAAGCCTACAAAAATTTCACATCAAATTAATTATTAAACAAATGTTTTCTGCAAATTATATTGCATATGAACACAAATTTATAATGAGAATTAATTAATCTATTAAAACATTTCGAGGTTATATATTTCACTATACTTTTTTTACAGTGTAGATTTATATATAAAGTTTTTAAACTAGAATTGATAATTTAAATTTAAGTTGGTTATACTGCAAATTTTTGATTGGTCAGATCACAACTTTTGACATATGATGTTTAAGCCGTAAACAGTGTCTATTTTGTTAGTTTTTGTGTGTATTGTGTTAATAAAATATCAAATATTGTCGTTACTAATTTGAAAATGAACTAAAATACTATTTCAATAAAAAAGAATGTGTTTATTCGTTTAATTTTTTAGTTTGTGGTAAATTTTTCGTGGTTTCTACAATGGTGTTATTTCGTTTTACAAAATTAGAATCTAATCAAATACTTAGTGATTTTTTTAGAATTTCTTTTATGTGTAATGATTGACTTGAGGTAGTTTATATCTTCTTAATAGTCTTATTTAATTGATTAGCGTATACTGGGGTTTCATTTTACTATCCATACAATTTTAAAAATTATGAATTACGGGATAAAAATGATAAAAAGTAATCACTTCAATCTAAAAGTAAAATGTTCATTTTTTAATAAATCTTCTCAAAAACAAACAAGTAAATACCTAGACTCATGTAATAATGTAAAAAAAAACAATTTGCAATGAATTAAAATAATGGACCATTCCAGAATAATGTCTTTGACGATTAGGCAATCTTTGCTGGGTGGCACATATTTGAATACTTGTTGCATTTGTAAACATTGGCGAGTTTTTAATTTTTAAATCATTACGAAATATGTATAAAAAGTTCTAAGAAGTAAAAAGTTATTAAATTAACTATCTTACAAAACATTGAATAAGAAAATGATAAAAAAGTGTATATAAATGTAAATTACAGATTCAAACATAGATTTCATGGTTCCATAATTGGAAATATAATTTGAAAAGTCATAACTTGCCAAATACCTTATTTACTTGGTCAATTTTTTTTAACTTGTCAGGCTTTTGAGTTGAAGCTTTAAGATTTTTTATACAGAAAACTTTTAGATGCCATTTTATATATATAATTCAAAAGAAAAGTACTTTTTCAAAATTTCACCAACACACGAGATGATAAATAAACACGATGAATTATTTTAAATATTTTTTATCAAACGGAAAGTCAATTTTATGAATAGGCATTGAATCTTCCGATTGCCACCCATGCAAAATGTTGTTTTATTAAAGTTTTTCTGCAATTTATGATACGGGGTTTTGTCAAAAATGTAATTTAATATTACTTTCATAAACACTTTATTAGAATTTGATTGGTGCCATATGAGTTTTATTAAATAATTGTTTCAATACATACATTTGCGAGTTGCTTTTCGAAATCAATGACTTTTTGTAACTCTTCAGCGGCTGTTGTCCTATCGGCACCTAACAGTATGGCTATATTAGTCATATATTTATGATACGCTAATAAATCCCCTTTACTACTAGATTTTAAATAATAATCTCTACTTGGTAAAGCTAATACTGATTGATCCATCTACAACAATCATCATTTAAATATAATTGTTTATATATATATATATATATTTCTTTTTAAACTTACTTGAATGATATTAACTGAGCTGTTTTTATCGTCAGGTCCAACCCACTGCTCGATAAGGAAACCTTCATTGTAATGGCTCCTTATTAAACCTATCAACATTTCTACAGAAAAAGTTGGTAAAATCCAATTTTTTTTCAAAACCGGCCAACCTCCGAGATGATCCAGAACGTCCCTGATTGGTCTATCTCCAATTTTACGAATATTGTCTACAATATATGCATTATTTTCAAAACTGTCGCACCGTATCTATCTTTAGAACGTTATCAATATTTTCAGATTACTTCTGACGATATTTTTTTGATCTATATGATATTTCGATGAAATTTAAAACAACCATACTTATATAAAGTGAAATTCACTTGTTTCGATCATATCCCGGGAATCTTCAGTTATAGCAGTTTGCTTTGGTATTTCATTTTGTAATTTAAACAGTGTTGCCACTTTAATCAAGAGGCTAGCAATTCAAAAAGTAATATATTTCGTTATTTGTTCACATATACTTACGTAAATCCATGCAGGTACCATAAAACAGCTTGGCTTTCCTCGTTGCCTCACTATCATTGAGATTCATAGGTTTTTCGAGAACCCCTACGATTGTAAACCAAAAATTACTGATTTAGATCTGCACACATTAGAAACAATGTTATTTCTTATATTTTCTTGGCTGGTTTTTGGATAGTACCAGCAATGGGTAAGCTATCGTGACGCATCTAACAAATGGTGTAACTGAAACCTGTCATGAGACATCCGAGACTCCGTATACACACTATCAGCATCACCGACGACCCGGAGTGCCGCTGGTGCATGGAAGAGGATGAAACCTCGGGCCACGTCATCTGTGAATGCTCAGAACTCGCGCGAGCGCAATTTAAACACCCTAATAACATCAAAATGTTCGAGCTAAAGCGCCTGATCGGCTTCCCAAAGGACATCAAGTGGGGCACGAAGGGCCTATCTGAATGCCTATGTGTTCAACGACCCCTGGGAGGCCACTATGCAACTATGAACATCTGATAGATTTTTTTATCAATAAATGATTACCTTACCTTTGAGAATTACCTGTAATTGATCCGCCATAACCTCAAACGTACTTATAGAACTTCTATCTTCGGGTATTAAATGAATTTTGTTCCAAGTGCCGCATGCGTATTGGAAAAAATCTACGCAAGGATCGGCGGTTCGGTCCATGGCGGCCAATAACGACGATGCTACAAATACAGTTCGTTATTTAATTTTGATTTTATTTATATTATACTTACCAGTGCGTACACATTCTTCCGTCAAGCAAATTGTTTTCTTCTTTACTAAAAACGTAAAATAATCTATTGAAAAATATTGTACGAGTCAATGATGTTGATAATTTTGGACAGAACCAATTCAAACATTATTTAGGTATTAGTATTATAAGTGAAATACAAGCGCTACCTATGTGAGAGTAGCCGAACTAGCCACTTATAATACCCTAAATTCTTGTAGAGGTAACTTCTTAAAACAAGTATCCATAAATAATACAACGACGCCATCTATGTGCGAGAAGATTGTCTGGGAACAGTTTTGAAACTTCTCACTAGAAAATTTCTGTATTTGACACTAAATGGCGACACCATACGCAACGATAGCTTCAAGAATATGTTTATAAAGTATTTAATATTTTTATTATTATTTTATAAATGTGTTTTTGTGCAGAATTAAACGAGGTTTTATCATATTCTATCCGTACCTTTCCCTCTCCCTATATTATTATGTAATGCGAAATGATTTCTCGTTAGCGCGATAGATGGCGCCATCATAAATGCATCAAATATTCGTATAATTCAAAACACAGAAATATTTTCCTAGCGATTCCGGATTTACGATGTGCTGTATTACTGTTTATATGTAATTATAATGAATTTATCAATTAATTGTATACATTTTGTAAATATCGGTAGTACAGTGTTGCCCCCTAACGGTGAATAGCAGAAATAATTCATGTGTTAAAAGTTAACTTAAGGGAATGAGTGATTTTAATTTTTTTTATTTGAAAATAATAAAATCAAAAATATATTTAATTGTTTTAAATTAAAATTAAACAACTTTGAAGCCTATTATGATTAAGAAGGATAAATTTTACGTTTATTTAATAAATTTGTACGTTGAAAAGAGATTTAAATTTCGCGCTATAAATAAAATTTAAATTTGCCGGTAAAATAGGTGATGTTTTTAGCGCTAGATGTCATCAGAACAAATAACAGTCTTTAGTAATCATATTTAAGGTACCATATTATTTAAAACTACTCTAACTACTACTTCATAGATGGCGGGGCCGTAGTATTTCCATTTATTCCATAAATTACTACCTATGAAATTGTTTACATGCTTTAAAACAATTTTTATAAAAGAAAACTTTGAAATTACTGCTAGGATATTAAAAAAAATTTTCCATTGTAGTAAAATTAACGTATTTTTGATTAAATACGAGGTGATACGTTACTTATGAATATATTTGTTACGTGGAAGTATATTTTAATAATATTAAGGTGAATAAAATGTTCAAATATTTCGACTGTGGTTTTATTTTTAATCTTACCTGTGCATGATTGATTTCTTCTATCGAAAACCATTATCATAAGTATTCCGCAAAACGCTAGCAGCGCTATAATCACCATAATCAACATTTTTTCTCTTTCTGGTCTTTTATGAGATACTACAAGCGTTTGCGTTCCTGTCCTATCAAATTCCACGATAGAATTTCGCGCATGAGGCACTTTATATTTTAAATTGAATATACCATTATCACTTGTGTCTTTCCAAGAATCATTATTTATAGTTTCACTCATTTTCAGTTCACTTAAACGGCATTATAGTATCTGAAATACTAAATTTTGTAACTATGGACATTTATTTCCCCCCAAAACAATTAAAATAGGGAGTTTAAATGCCTAGCATTGTTATTTATCTATCATTAAATTTGGCAACAGTGGAAGTTGTTCTACGCATAAACACATATTGGTAGGAAAAAAATGGCGGGTATTTACACTCGATTCAAATTATAGTACAGTCAAATTCCATTTCAGTTTTAAACTATCATCAATTCTATTGTTAATTATATTTTTTAGTTTTGATCTAATAAATAGAAAAATAATAAAGTTAATTCAAAAACAATTATGTCTTTTTATCTCATCCTAGTTTTTCGAAAAAATTTACACATATATACTTTAAAAATTGAATAATTTAATTGAATCACCTTATATCGAATTTAAACGTTTTAAAACTGAATTTATTGTAACGTCGTGTTCCAATCGAAATAGAGAATGATAAACCGATGTTATTTCCCTCTCTTTCTAACAGCAGTGTGTCTATCTTTAATGTTAACTCTATGGTTAGTAAGTGACAGCTGGGAAAAACTTGGGCCCATGTAAAGAATATTGAAGAAAATGATGGATGAGGTGTGCAAGAATTAATTAAAAATTGGAGATCGAATTAATAAGAAGTATTAAGTCGAAACGTCACTTTCAAACTTATTTTATATAAAATAGACCTAAAGTTAAGATAAATCATCATTAAAACTAATAGAATGATTTATATCACGAGTTTCGGTATTTATTAGACACACCTCGTATCAATAAAATGATTTCTTATTATCATTTCACCAACTACAATTGTGTATGCTTATTCAATAACAAAATTCGTACTGAAGCAATTTTCAAATCAAATATTTTGAACTTTGACACGACTATAATTACTTCGAGCATCTGAGCCAATTTTTCATTTTAATAATTTTGGGTATTCTTCTCTATAGTAGGCAGTGCGCAGATAGTTTCAAGGTTAAAGTCAGTAATGAAATCCCCTCTTGATTGATTATAGTTAATCAAATTGTGAAATAATTAATGCTATGTTCGAGAAAAAATTCATTTAGAAAAAATTAAATCGTATACTGTTTTGGTTATAATTATTATCATAATTATAAACAAAGTTTCCAAACCGAGTTAACACGATCATTACCGAGTTACCACGATCATTACCCAGAGATAAATTTCACTATAAGCTATGTTGCCAAATTTAAATATACTGTGGAGATTATTGCAAATAAATATTTCGTACATTTGATGGTGGATTTACCAGCAGGATGACTAAACGTCCTTTATCTTGAATACGGATGACGTTATGAAAATTTTTTACTGAGCAAACCCAAAATATTTTTCAGTTTTTTATGTATCCTAGAGACGGGATTACCTTGTATAATACCCTGTATAAATACATTTACAAACAAATAAGTCTTAAAATGATTCTATTTATAATTAATTTTCATGTCAATGACTTTGTTTAATTATTTTTAATATATAAAAAAGTTCAAAAATAACAAAAAATTGAATTGGCATTTCATATAACCCCCAAATGTAAATATTTATTTTTCTAATCTCCTTTTTCATCTACTTAGTTAATTAATGTAATGTTTATATTTCAACGGTATTAATTCAAATTCAATAACTTACCACATTCAACATGTATGTCAATTGAACAATATCATTTTTGATAAACACGACATACTCTACAAGAGCAGGTCATTCTATAGGTTATAATCGGCAAATTTAATCAACCACCCGTTCACGGTCTATTAACTAAAACAAAGCTTCATTACCACATACTTTCCTTGTCACCACTTCACACCACAATGAACAAAACCCTTCATTTTATTTTACAAAAATAGTCGGAAATTCCGCTTTTCATCACACTTCAAATAAAAGCCTCTAGATGTGCGCAAGGAGGATCGATTATCCACTCAACCCAAATAAACGTAAACTTGTAAACGAAACACTCGCACGATGAGTGACCTGTTACAGGGGCAGTAGTTACAAGATAAGCACTGGTTCTTCAGGAAGTTTTTTTTATAAAAAAGAAAGATCCAAAAACATGTTACATATAAGATGAAACCGACGTTGCCGGTTCTCAAGTTAATTTAATTACGAATGTTGTAAATAATGCGTTCATCATCTTATATATAAGATGAAACCGACGTTGCCGGTTCTACTGTTAATTAAATTACGATTGCTGAAAATGCGTTCAGTATGAATATCACAAACATTGATATAATCTATGTTTCTGTTGTTTGTAAACTCGAATTGAATACTTTAGTTTTTATATAACCTGATTTTTTTATAAGGGAATAAGATATAACAGTTTTATACATGATTTACCGTTCATTTCGGCTCAACTTGCCGACTGTATACGAATACGTCCGATTCTGTAATCGGCATTCTGACAGTTTCCTATTGACGCTTTAAATACTATACTACAGACGCCATATTGGAAAAAATATTTGGCAGGTCTCACAACTTTTACGAAATTACGAGGTGTGATCAAAAATTACGGTGAACTTTTTTGTTTTAATAACAATTAAAAGTAACATAAAATTAAACTCCTTTCGACAGTTGATTAGTACTTCCTAGAAAATAGTCTGTAACGCCATCTACTATAGACTGATAGAAATAATGAAAGCTGAAACCTAAGTTTTATTAGTGAATTCCACCTAAAAGCATCCGCCTTTAAAGGAATTCAGTACCATAAACAGAACCAGCATCATATGACAAAGAAATAACTTTTAAAAAATACATCAATTTTTGGGAAAGGTTTTTATTTATTTTTTATACAAAATGATATACATGCTTCTTTTTTTTTCTTCATGTCAATTATCGCATATTTAGTTTATAAGAAACACACTTTTTTATAGAAAGAAATATTTTAATATAATTTTAAAGAAAATCTGGTAACTTTGGCAACGCTGCGCCATAATTCTATCGAAAATATTCAACTATTATAGAAGTAATCGGCAACATGTAAATACGACCTGAAGTTGGCTGCGAGTGCGAATAGACAGTTCTGTGTAGCTGGCATTAGGTTATAACATTAATAAAGAAAATTGATTTGATTAATATGCAATGAAGTTTCAATCAAACAATGCTAGTAAGTCTACGTCATAGGTACATAATAAGTAGACCTTAGAAGGGGTCCTTGTCTAAGAAGCGGACAGTCATTTGATCAAAGTGAAAATGCACGTGACGTCATTTTCAATTATGCAATCTAACGAATTTTCAAAATCAGGTGATGCCCATTTAAAAATGACCGTCGTGGGGACAAACAAGTTTTTTTCGGCTAGTAAGTAAATATAGGGCAGAATACAAAACAATCGGATTACTGGAGAAAATCAAGAAAAGGTAACGCGGGTTTCTTGAATTGTCTATTATCATATATCAATTGCTGGTTTGACATTGATTTTTTTTGAAAATAAATAACTTCCATTTGTTTAAATATGTTTATTAACACCATAAATATAAAAAAATTCGATTTACGAGGTAGATAACAAAGAATAAATTATATTCGTTATTAATATTCATATACGGTCAACTACAACATCTTTTTTAATGCCCCCTATATTTCTTTCTTCAGTATTATGACGCCTGATGAAATTCGTCATAATGCTCGCCACACATTCGGGATTATTTAAATGAAAATGATGCGTACCATCGACATAATTAAAATCGCAATCTGCGCTTACTCTTTTCAAAATATCAACAATTTCATAATAATTTTCTTTCGGTTCGAAATAACTGGAAGTTTTTGATTTGGCTATAAAAATTGGCATTGTAAGTTGTTGAGATATTTCGACAATATCTCTTTGGTTAATAGTATTCAAGTTACCAATTTTAAGTCGAGGATCTCTAGTGAAATAGTATTTACCTGAAAAAAAAAATCAATTTCCACAACTTATGATAAGTAAAGCAGAATAAAAAAAAACTGAAGCTTACAATACATAACAAACTGGGAACATAAAAAAATAACAAAATTCAAACTTTGTTTACAGCCATATGTCAAAAGTAATCTAATTATAAAAAATGACAGTACTGACAACTTCGAAATCAAATTATTCCTCACAGTACTGCAACTATAATTCTACACTGCAAAAATTATTACATGCCTTAGATCTATGATCGTATTTGAACAACGTTGCCAGATTTGAAAAATAATATGGAAATTTAGGGAATGTACAAATGTGAGGTTATATTTCTGTTAATTTCAGTAAACAAAATAAAACAAACACTTACCAGGATGTAACTTGGATGGAGCAATATTTCTTTCATAAATATATTTGGTATATTGTAAATCAATTGAATTTTTATTTGGTTTCGCGACTAAGGCTTCTATTTCTTCTATGGTATAACTAGGAGGTTCTGTTGAATTATTTACAAACTCATTATATTTAAAAAAAGCCTCAATAGATTTACTCAAATATTTAAATCGATGAGGTGTAGCCATAGGTTTAACTGCATCTAAACACATTAAAAAATCTACTTCTGCTGGAAACAAGGTGGAGTATAAAAATGATGTTATGGCACCTAAGGAATGTCCCAATAAAGATACTTTCGACCAATTAAAATCCCTTGATATACTTTTGATGACCATAACATAGTGTAAGGCAAAATATACCATACCATGAGGTAAGTGTGATGAATATCCATGACCAGGGAGATCAATTGCCAGAAAACCCACATTATTATTTAACAATGGTATCAACCTATCAAATGTCTGACAATTATCCTACAATAATAATTGCTTTTATTAATATTGGTTTCATTATAGGATTTTTATTATAAACAATAAGATCGCATCGAATATTCTTTTTCAAATCTTTTTATTCTAATGAAAGGTATAATCTTCAATGAGAAATACTTTTATTTAAGTGTGAAATTAATAAAAATCCCCAAATATTGTATAATTATTTACTCACTTGCCAACCATGTAAGGCTAGAATAGGCCTAACATCGTAAGGTTCCCACCATTTTCCAGCTACAAAACCCCAAGGAACTCTAATTTCTACTTCTTTAAACTGTCTTTTTACTGAAGACACCTTTCGTATACTTGCATAATATATCTTCGGTCTCGATGTGGAATTTATAAAAATTGTTTTTCTAAATGACATCGTAGAATTATAACCCAACTTTTATTACATAATTTTTAAATCCAGATTTCATAGATATAGACTTTGAACTTTGTTTCTCGATAATAGATATTCAATTATTATATGCTACGAACAAACACGGAAATAGAATAATAACAAGAAAATCATTTCATTATAAAAATAAATAAACTGACAGTTGGGATACTGAATATACGTGTGGTATTCTAGATCATAGATGAAGGTAGAAACATTGTTTTTCTGATAATAAGAATAATGCTTTTTAACAATATTATTAATATAGAATGAAGTACAAAACCCTAAATAATATTGTGATATATTAGCTCTATAATCTATTCATCAGATTATATAAATATAATCTATCGTAGTTATAAATACTATACTATTGTGCTAGGTACGTTCTTTAAGTGTAATTATCTGTGTTACGTCAAATGTATTAAGACGTCATTTCATGTTGACGCTCGACGCTAGCTTAGACTTCACGTGGTACAATTTTGATTGGAACATCATCTCAAATTGATGCAGCGTCAAAACCAAACATTGGTTAGATTTTTAAACCGTATTATCGGCTGTTAACTAATGTTGTGAAAAGTGCAATTAACTACGAGTTAAATATGTTATAGTATTTTATCAGTAACTTCATCGATATAATGTATATCCATCGATTCACTCACTTGAGCTAAGAATTTAATTAAGCAATTATTGAATATATAATCTATTGACAATGGTAGTATATTTTTTCGGCGTTTTGAAGCTCTATGTTGCATTAAAAAAGTCGAGTGTAATTATCTAACGTGATTCATTTGACGCTCTAAACCAACGTCAAACGTCAACATGAAATTACACATTTAACGTCAAAAAAAAAGGGGGGTTCGTACATAAAGTTTATCTATAGCTCGGACATATGGTTGTTAAAACTTATATATATATGAAGTTATTGAACCTTGTGGAACATTTGTCTTAGCACTAATCAGTTTGATATAAAAAAATGTAATAATTTGATCATTCAAATAGGTAGTTGATTAGTAGTTTTTCATCAGCTTGGGAAATGATTTTATTTCCCATATTTGCGATATATTGAAGTAATGAGAATAGTTTTCAAAAATTTAATAACGCTGTTGGGCAAATTAAACGATATACTGTATCGCCTAGTAAAGCTGTAATTCAGAAATAGAAAAAAAAATTGCCAAGAATCCGTACCAAATGATCTGATATCTTCGTTGTATAGTGGTGTATATTTTGGAACCAACCCTCGTAATTTTTGTTTTTAAAATTGAATTTATAGTGACCTAGTATGTTATTTTTGGATATAATATTTAAAATTGTATTACCAAAAACCAATTGTTTGAATGCTATTTCCCTAGAACTTTCTCTTTAGTATACCTTTTAACATACCAGTGGCGATTGAAAAGTTTGTTCCTTCTCATCAAATATTTTATTCAATAAAATGAACAATCAAATATATAAGATATATTTATTAAAAAAAACATGATAAATGAATAATTAAATACAGTATTTTGTAACTATGACTTATTAAACATTAGCAAAAAACATTTCCAATGTATTTAATCGCCATTTCTAAATCTTCTTTGTATCTCTTGAATTCAGCTTCAGCAATGGCATTTTGATCTAGTAATATGCTTACTGCTTCTCCTTGTTGATTACGCATTCTTTTAGCAGTTTTCATTTTATCCTTCACCTCATTTTGGATTCGTTTATTTATCTTAGTCAAAAACTGGTCATAACTTTGTTTAAATGGAAAAGCTTCAAAACCACATAAGATATCATATACTCGTTGACATTGTTTTTTACACAGTTTTTGTTTTTTCACTATTTCAAATACAGTTTTAACAGGAGTGCTAAGAATAGATATTTCTTTGGCTCTTAACTGACTATTAACTAAGCAACAGTCATGAATATCTCTAATTTTTTGGAAAGTTGATGTTGGTTCTTCGACTGTAATGTCTGTACATATAGGATCCTCTAGGAAGACTTTAAATACAGTTTTATAAAGTTCAGTTCCGATTCCTCTTTTTTGATGCGTTGGTAGAATGAAAAATTGACTAATTCTACTTCTAATATTCTGCGGATACGAATAAAACTTGTAGACAGTACAAAAACCAACTGGCGTGACATATAATTGTTGTGTTTGTGGGCTTTTTTTCTCTTCATAAACATAGAAAATTTCCCATTTGGGATCAGCAAGATCTATATAATTGGCACCATCAATAAACCATATAACGTAAGTCTCGAATCTACTGTGGAACATTTTAAAATTTTCATCTTTAAGATCACATTGTGTAATTTTATATGTAACATTTACTTGAGTCTTTGGGTGTAAATGGAATTTACCTTTAGCAGTAAATGTATGCAAAACTTTACCGAAAATAACATCATGAGATTCCTCTTTGATTAATTTGATAAATTCTTCTTTGTTAGTGGTGAAATTTTCAGGTAACCAAGGGTTAAGACACTCCATTATATTATCAGGTTTATACACATCACTTTCAACTATTCCAGAAGAAGACACGTTCACATAACACTTTGCAGAATTGTGTAAATAATATAAATCGATAGCTAGTGAGCGGTATCCAAATATACATTCATTTTCTCCAAAAATTTGATGGGACATTACAGGTTTAAAAGTTAAAACTGGCTGAATTACATCTTGTTTTTCATACACAATATTGAAGCTTACTACAGCATTAGCCTCTTTTTTGTACATAATCATCGTGTCTTCAAAATCGTTACTGTGACAATTTAAACTTGATTCACCCATCTAAAAAATAAATAAAAACAATATATATTTGTATAAGAATAGATTCATTTTTTATTTCTCATTTATTTATAATAAAAAAAAAGCTTACTGTTGGTGTTTAATATAAAAATCCAGCTGATTTAGTTTATTTCTTTTTATAAAATAACTTATATTTAGTAGGTTAACTTTATTGACCAAAGGTATTCGAACATTAAGGTCACGTGGACTTAATAAACCAATAGATATCGAGAGAAATAGCGGCTACTCCTAAAATATCTGATTATGACAATTCAGAATACGTTCAATCACTCAGTCACTTTTTCGTGAGAATATAAATAGGAGCGGTTGACTCTTCTAAGTTATAAAACAGCAAATGGTAATAGAAGTACTTACAAAACCATAGACAAATAAAACGAAGCTTCAACTGATCACATTTTCCCCCCTTTGCTCTACCAGGGTAGAAAGGAACCTATCATATTAATACAACCCGATTAAATTCATCCATTTCCGAATAATGAAATAATGAATGAACGTGATCCGGGTTAATTTCCGAACATTCAGATCCTATAACTGCACACTGGGTGATTGAAGAATAATAAACAATCACCCTCAAAAACCACCTATTTCATAGATGCTATCATTCAACTTAATACTTTTTTGTAATCGATAACAACTTAGTATTTCAAATTTACATCTCTAAATAACGCCTTTGTCCTTAAATATCTAAATATAGATTGTCCGTGATCACCATCGATCTGATTACGATCTTCTAATGTAGTGACGTCATCGCTCGTGTAAAATATTTTCAGGTTCCAATAAAATAAATTTTATTTACAATTCCTTGTCTATAGAAATGAATTTCATAAAGCTACAATGTGTTCAAAGCATATTCTCTCAGTTCAAAATAATGTGGCAATTTTGGATACTTTTCACATTGATTAGTTTGGAACTACGTCAAATTGATGTGGTGTAACCATAGACATATTACTACTTCTTTTGGTGTAACTATTTAGTTCCGTTTGTATGAATAAGTCACTTTTTCGCGATATATTCACTAGAGCAATTTGAATCGTTTAAAACGGCAATACGAATAACAGTTACATTCGAACTACTGTAGTTCTCAAGTACCGTATTTTGGCGCGCTTGTATTTAATTATTTAGTAAGGATATAGTAGGAGGAAAATAAACAATACAACAGATGAGTAATATTTTATTATAACTATATAATAAAATAAAATTTAGAATGACAAATTTACAAGTTAATTGGGAGTTGTAATTTAACAACGTATCCTTAAAATTAATTATAATTACAGTCAATTCACTGCTGAAGCCAATGTAGTGAGGTTACAATAGAGGTTTACTGAAATTCACTTCATAATCTTTACCCTTAATATTTTATATTTTTGTTTTTAATAAATAAAGAAAAAATTAACGCACAAATTAATGTCATTAAAGGAATGGAACTGAAAAAAAAATGATTTATTCGGTAAAATATAAAGAGATAAAGACCAAGCATTATTAATATATTAATTTGTTAGTGAATATCAGCAAAGCCTGGTTTTAAATCGGATCAGTGCTTTGTCACAAATATTTTTTATTTAAACGATGACATATACACTAAACTACCGAAATGTCAAGAAATTGTAAAATGGAGTAACCGAAGACAGTGACAACTTTTTATTTCGACTAGGTTCATTTGTACCGGATATAAGGGAAAGAAAAAGACCAACTCAACGTCTCGATCTGTCCACTAGAATTTCTTGATGTACATCTAGAAGTATTTTGAAATTTGACAACGATTAAATCTTCTAAGTACAGTGGAAGCTCGTTTATCTGTGTTTAACAGATTTTATTCGAACGAAAGATACCAAATATTAGAAACAATTAAACTAAATGATACATATGTTCAATTCTTCATTATTGTTGGTTTTATTAGATAATTTTTAGTCCGGTTAATCAAGTCTCCACTGTAATACCAAAAAAAATCCAAGGTGTGTGTGCAAATTTGTTTCGAATCAGAATATGGTTATTACGAACAACTTAAACTAATTGTACACCTTGACACATCTATATTTTTCAAAATAAGAACAATTAACACGATTTTACCGCGATATAGGATTACACTAGCGTTGAGCTTCAATGGGAATAATATTTATATGTCCTATTGAAAAAGTTGTGTAAGTACTACAATTAGGCTAAAGTGGAAAAAAAAAATAATTATTCAAAATTAATTATTTAACTGTAAGTTATACTTTGAGAAACCCCGTTGACAGTCTTTGATTTCAGCACGTCGTTTTCGAATGATAATACGGTTTCTTTGCCATTTTCGTAGATCCTGAAAGAAGTTATTCGATAAAAAAATTTAGACACAAGAGCAACAGACTACAGTGAAAATTTAATTACATAAGTCTGTCTGATATACACTAGCATTCCGTTGTTAGTACTTTTATATAATTATTATGAATATTTTCATCCTATCAAGCTAAATGCAAGGTTTCATAAGGAATTCAAATAAATTAATTTTAAATATTTATTAGGCCAGATTAAAATATTCGAACACTCGAATCCTCTCAGATCAATTGCTTAACAGCTGCTTAAGTACATTTTATTCTCCAGAAAGAGTTAGCAATTGCTAAATATGGTGATTAAGTCACATTTCTACTTCTATATCACTCATATTTCTTATAAACAGTCATTAAAGTTGCTACTACTACTAATTTAACAACTGGAGAACTTCTTTGGCACTTTTTTCAACTTTAACGAAGCTTATTGTTCAAGATCCATGATTCCCTACAGACAATTTTATTAAAAGTCCGCCGTTCTTAAAAATGGGGTCAGGTGTGACCAAAAGTATTTATGGAGAGACTTTTTTATGATAGTATTCATCGTTAGCCTTTCATGGTAGTTATGGTGTCAAACAATCCCACTAAAAGGCAGTCCTGCCCATAAAAAAGGAGTCAGGTGTACATTAACTATCTAAAGGTTATTTAACCATTAGATTTTGATAGAAAACAGATTGTCATTAAGTTTTCATCAAATATACATTTTAAAAATCAATGGATCAAGCATTCACTACAAAGATTCTAATAGCAAACTGACAAAAGTCTTATTTGATTCTTATTTATTTTTACTTGTCTAAACACATGAGGACATAAGACACAATAGATGAAATAGATACAGTATCAGTAATCACCTCATTTTTTTGATAATACCTCGTATAAACAGTTAGGAAATGATTTATTTTTTTACGGAAATGAAAATATGAGTAACAGAATTGTGAGAACAACAACAGCTTCAAGAATTCAATCACAATTGAACCAAATAACCTCATCAAATTAGATATTGAGTTGTGTCAAAAGCCTTTTTTAAGTCAAGACAAGAGATAGTACATTTGCAATCTGGAAAAAGATCCTTTGTACCGAAGAATCAAAATAAATTAAAAAAAAATCAATTTACAAAAGCCACTTACTTTTTTGTTGTAATTTTCTTTCCGTTCACGAATCTCGTAGAAGTTGAGGTCCTTTTAACATTAGCGTTACTCGGGGCGCCGTTAAACGAAGCGTTTATTGAACTAAATGATGTAAAACCACCCGTGTGAGGACCCGTATTGAAAAAATCGTCCATCAACCCTCCACCGATTTGTAAACCGAAAGGACTAAACATCGATGTGCTTAGGGCATTTTGAGGGTGAGAATGTCTGTGACGTCTTCTGTCTCTAGAATGAGGATCTACGACAAAGAAAATTTTAGTAATTATATATATAAAAGGAAATACGTTCTTACCTAATAGATCAAATACTGTGGCACCGAAAAATTCTCTGAACACATCTTCTGGATCTCTGAAAGTGAAGAATCCAAATCCTCCTAGATCGAAATCGTCTTCGTGTCTGCTCCTTCCGCGACTGCCTCCATTTATTAATCCTTCTTTACCGTATTCATCGTAAACGCGTCGCTTTTTCTCTAAAATAACAATTATTCTTCTTCAAATTTCCAATTTAATAAGAGAAATTACACAAAATATGGATAAACAGTGTTTTTTGATAAATATTAATGCACAACTTTTCCAAACCTTGTTCTTTTCGACTATAAAAGAGTAGTAGAAAATTTCAGGTGTAACTTTTTCACAAACTCCTACTTATTATGGATAAAACGTTCGTTTTATTAGAATTGAATCTATTTTCACTTTCCTCACACTTATAATCCATAATTTTATTTCTAGATTTATATTCACGTAACTTCTATTGGTTTTATTTTTTAGTAAGTTTATATTTTCCTTTCGAGTAAGAATATTTACTATTGAAAACCAGAGGAAAACTAATGTTCACTTCACTATCCATTTATCCCAAATTATATACAAGTAACGTTATTATAAAACCACAATCTGAATCTTGAATGTTTTTCGTTAAATTTTTAGGTTAGAAAAATCGAACTGAATTTGAACGTAAAAAATGACCAGTTTTACAAATAACATTAATATAATCAAGATTGTCAGTGTAGAGTTAGTATTAGTTATACATTCTCAAAATAATAAAAATATTTTAAGAGGTTGAGCTGAAGAATACGATCTTTTTTAACTAAGGACAGTTACATACGTTATATATAGTAATCGCCTTTCCGATCAAATATGAACAACAAGGATTATTTTATACGGATTTTAGTATATAACACTTAAAAATCTTCATACTAGTAACCGATAATTAGGAATTAGTTCAGCGACACGCAGTCTGGAGGTAAAATTGTAGAAAATATCTGGAATGAAAATTATAACCTAATTTTTTACATTTAATTCTTGATGTGACTTGAACGAAATGGTGTTTCCATTTTTACCGCTGGATGGCGTGACGCGATCGCAATTTTCTATATATGTTAATAAGTTAGTTTTTTAGTTATTCATTATTATTTGAAACAATTTTTATAAAAAAAAACATACATTCTTGAATGAAAATTTTTCATTTTATATAATTGAATTGAATTTCAAATAATAATGAGCAAACGATCATCAGGAAATAAACACCAAAATCAAGAAAAAACAAAAGACTTGAAAAGAATAAAAACTTGATTAGTCACACAAAAAAACGTAACATATACCAAAGTATCTCTGTGAAAAAGGATTGAAATCGAAATGGCTTCTGTAGGACCTTGATTTCGATGGAGTTGATCGGCTGCTTCTATTGTCATATATTTTTCTTTTAGTATCTATAAAATACGAACAAGGCAAAATCTGAGAAAGAGCTATGTCAAAATATATTTAATATGATAATAAATTGTATAGTTATGCTATATTTATTAAATTTTTCATTGTTGACTTTTTAAATGATGCTCTAATTGAGATTTATTGAGATCTTTATGATGGAAAATAACTGTTTCACTACTATTATATTGTATTAGTAATGGTAGGGGCGAGTGGTGATGATTTTAATTATCGATTTATGAAAACTTTTTTTCGTTATTTCTTATATACATTATACAGTAGAAAACAACGAAATGATAGCGAAATGTGGGTACTGTAAATATCTAGGAGTAATTTTTGACAAAAATAGGAAAACAACGAGAAAGAATTTACATTGCAATGATTGGAAGTTTCTTGATATATGGATGGGAAACGTGGAGAATAAAAAAATTCTATAAATTTAAGTAAAAAATGAGAAAAATAATAGGCGATTTAACTTTTCAAAAACCAACAGCACTTTAAAAATCGACCATTAATATTTGTTTAGAAATTTTCCTTTATAAAATTATCAATAAATATTTTTCTTATATTGATATCAATTAGCAATTTCCTCCAAGTTTTCTTATTGAAGGGCGTCCTCCTAATATAGACGAACCAAAAATATCAAGTTTTCTTAGAAAATAGAAGCAGATTTGAATTGTTTTTCTAAATTATGTTTTATAATTTATATTCAATAAAGGTCATTACCCATATGAACTTTCTCAAGCATAATGTTTTGAAGAAATCAAAAGTTCACTGCTATACCGTAAATTTAATTTCAACAACTTTCATTTAATAACCACTTCCGTTCTCTCAAGCATAAAACCGCGATTATCGAATAAAAGATTGACCTTCTCTCAGTGCCAGATTGATTATAAAACCCTTGCTATTCCCTAATATAAAAACAAATTATATATTTCAAGATTACGGTTAATAAAAAGTTTTGCTCCACTCATCCCCGCATTTAGGCGGGAATTAATGCTTTTTGATCCTTAAAATTTTATTCTTTGTTAGTCAAAGGATGCAGGTTTCATTTTCATTTTTCCACCTATTGAATTATATAATTGTTCTATCAATTAGGTCTTGTAGTTCATATTCTACTCATCTTTAAAAACGATGTCATCTGCATTCTGATTTTCGATATTTTAGTGAATAAAAAATTTTACTCCACTCACCCCACATCGATTACAAGGAACTACGATTGATAATTAAACCAAATACACTGTTCTGTATTTTTAGGTTATGTTCGTAATTTTACTGTTTGTGCAGGTTTCATTTTCCACCTATTGAACTATTTAACTGTTGTGTCTATTAGGTCTTGTAGTTCATAATTTATTTTATGGTGTTATTATTATAAAAACAATGTTATCTGCATTCTAAATTTCGAGATTACAGTGAATAAAAAGTTTTACTTCACTCACCCCGCGTCGATTACAAGGAACTACGATTGATAATTAAACCAAATACACTGTTCTGTATTTTTAGCTTATGTTCGTAATTTTACCGTTTGTTTTGTTTTAAAAAGTTTTCGACAGTTTAAGACTTTTATACGTTTATATTTCTTTTTTTTTGTGATAAAGTTGAGAATTAATTGTTTTCATCCACTACAATACAATATCGTGAGACTCGTAGTGGAAGGTAGTTGTTTTGGGTAATTTTTTTTTCAGTTACCTGCTTGACTTCATTGTGGGAAAAGGAAAGTAATTTTCTTTCAAAAAGTCCTATTATTTTCATTTTATATATAATAATTATGTTAAAAGTTTGCTGGACTATAGAAAACTGTCGAAAATATTGAATCACAGTTTAAATTGAACAGAAAATAATTTGTAAGATGATTAATGAAATAAAATTAATAGATATACGTAAAGTAATTATTCTATTATGACACATCTAATAATTAGTTTTCTTGAGAATTTCTTACACATTTGTTTATGTAATTTAAACGAATATTCACGTAAAAAGCATGCTATAATTTTCAATAAATAGCAATTATTTCGTTTTGTAAATAAACTCCTGGACAATGGACTTTATTTGACAGGGACAGTGGTTATTTAAGTTATTGTCGAACATGTAATGTCTCGTGCTCAGTTTGTTGGGCCTAATTTTTTTTTCATGTAGGACAACGCTCGTCCCCACGTGGCTATTTATATGATGTTAATATTTCTATATTAGAATGGCCACCTAAGTGTCCGGATATGAATCCTATAGAATATCTATGGGACTATCTCAAAAAGAGGATTCGAAGTCATAGTCCCCTTGTTTCTAATTCCAACCAACTTATAGTGATCGCTATTGAAAAATGGGAGAATATATCTCAAGTTTTTGGGTTTTTAGGGTTGACCTATATGCATTTATTCTATTTTACTAATTTTTTTTGTATTTTGAGGGCAAAAACAAACTATGGAAAAAATTGAAGTTATGTTTAGGTCATATTCGACTAATTTGTAAGTGTTCTTCATTATATCAATGTAACTAACACTTTTAATTTGTGTTTATATTGTAAATATTTAGTTTAATTAATGTGGTGCGTTAATTTTTTCCAAGAGTTTAGTAATTAAGAAAAAAATAACTTTGTTGAAGAAATTGGAATATCGAGTAAGTAATCATTCGAAGTAAAATGCAATCTGGCAACGAAACGATCTTACATTAGAATATGCAGTTTATTTGACGTCAAACTAAAGCCATTTATCACCAAGAAACATTAAACATTGGCAAAATCATTTGTATTATTTTCCTAATTTAAGGAAATTAGAAATATTTACACCAACCTCTTTACAATATTTAAAACACGATTTGTATCATACAATTCAACGAATATTACCACTGCTGTTCAAAAAAAAATAATAAAAAATTTGATAATACAACTATTGAAAGCTTATGAACACCCTGGTGTCCGGGGAAATGGAACAGCAGATGAGTTAGCAAAAAATGATGTCATGAGTATGTTAATAGTCTCTCCAATTCCCGAACCGATGGTGTCATCAAAAGTATAATGGACAGAGGAGCTGGAATCAGCTTTATCGACTGATAACTGGAAACCACCAGCATGCGACACACCAAAACCCTTTTCAGAAGGTTACCTAACCTAACCTGAGCTGTTTACTTGGCCGAAATTTGGTAGAAAATCCACTTATCCTATTTGGTACTATCAGTTTTTATTTTATGAATAACGACTAATATTTAATAACCACAAAACGTTTTTTTTTAATACGTCTTCAATTCTTTGCTTTGTTCTTACTAATTATTTCTGAAACTCTTGTTAACTTTATTCCATTATTTTACTGATTGTACTCCTGATGATATTCTCTCTATCACCTTGTTCCTTGTTTACTTTGTTTCATCCTTTCCCCTTTTTGCTTCCCAATATTCTTTTCGTTTGTCTGTATGTGTGTTTTCGATTCGTACTAGATAGTCCCACCAATCAAATTTTGTTTGTTCTATTTACAACCGTGCCCCATATGTGCTTGCTCTACCCCTTCTTATATTATTTTTGCTTCCCACAATTAATGGAAAAAATTAGTAATAATTACCTCTAAGTACATTATTATATTATACTACAAAACTTAATAAAAGTTTTTTTCAAATTTAAAAACTACTAGGAGCAAAAAAATATTGATTCTACTCACCATCAGATAATACTTCGTAGGCTTCTGAAATTTCTTTAAATTTTTTGGTTGCTTCTTCAAGATTATCTGGATTTTTATCGGGATGCCATTTCAAAGCCAATTTCCTATATCTGTAACGGAATTATTTTAACCTCAACTTAATAAACTGATGACTAAAACAAGTATTGATTTAAGTTATCACATAATTTTCATCATTTATGTTTGAATTTCAATTTTATGACTCACACATTGTGGAATATTATTTTAATGTTAACTATAATTAAAATTAAATTTAGATCCTTGAAATACCAAAGGAAGTTGATGAATTTGTTACAAAAACACTTTGGAAATGTAGATTTGAAATCCGTACTTCTTTAACAAACTGCATTTCGTTCAAATTTGTTGCACGAAGAATAAAGTACTAGGTAACAAATAATAGAAGGACAAAACATAGTTAAATTAATAAAATCCCAAAGATTCTATAATAAAAAGGGTAAACAATTGGGTTCAATGGAAAGTAGACCAACAGGATGATTAAGAATAAGGTGGAAGACCAAATTAGACAAAACATTACAACATTGAATATTCAAGACCCTAAACACAACATCAACAATAGGTTAAAAATAATAAAAGAAGCTAAAAGCCATAAAAATAAACCTCGAGAAGTTATGTGGCGTGATTTGCCACAATAAAAGGAACAAAGGGATCTAAGGAATGACTCAATTGCCATCAGAATGTGTCAGAATAATAGATGAAGCTAAAAACCATACAGATTTATGAAAAGATGCAGAAAAAACACCATAAAAAGCAATGTGTAGGGATTTATCACGAAAAAAGAATAAAAACGCTACAAGGAGTGGGCCAATTCTCTCGGAATGTATCAGGATAACAAATGAAGTTAAAAGCCATAAAAATTTGAGAAAAGATGAAGCGAGAAACCTCAAGAAATTATGTGAAGGGATTTACCACAATACAAGAATCAAAAAGCTCCAAGGAATGGCTCAATTCCCCTCAAAATGTACCAGAATTTAAAGAAGCTGAAAGTCCCAAAAATTCGAACAATATGAGGCAAGAAGGCTACAAAAAGCTATGTGGAGGTATTTAACGCAATAAAAGAATCAAAAACTTCAAGGAATGTATCTCGATTCCCCTGAGAATCTATCAGGCTTGTACATAAATGTATGAAGTATAATTTAAGAATTATAAAACACCCTAAAAGAGATAGAGGTGAAAAAACTGTATTAAAGTGTATCAAAAGTTAAAAATCAGTCAATTAAGTTCAATTCAATAGTGACAAGCTAAGACTAATAACATATATAAAACTGTGTACAGGATATACTTAAAGGCATTGATTAATTTAACATAAATGTAGTAATAATGTTAGATTAATTCTTAAATGTTATTATTCTATAATTTCCTACAAATAAATGATATTTTACTCACGCTTTTTTAATTTCTGCTGTTGTAGCGGTTTTTAGCACCTCAAGGACTCTGTAATAGTCCACCATTTTGGTGCTACTAGTATCTTTAAGCCCCAGTTTTTTTTAACCAACTGAAATAAATAGAACAAATTGATCCTTTTTATATATTTATCAAAAAAACTCTATTTTTGAATAATTAATTTTATGTAAATTATTCAAATTGTGATAAACTAACTATAATCAAAAAAACTAGTTTTTATATTGTAATAAACAAAAAAATATGGTTATCTCCTAAAGAAACAAATTCCACATTGAATTTTAAAATTTTTCTAACCAATAATTTAAATTATTACTTCAATGTATTATGCAGCATGGGCATCAATCATAATGGCAATGAAATAAAACATAGACTAAGTAAAATAGTGTTGAGTATAAAAATATAACTTAGATACCTCCCTAACATGTAAACAAGTTTAATGCAGTAAATGTATCATAGAGAGAGAAAATATAAAATAATTCAATTTGTATGAGGGCGTGGAACTATGAAATGAAATTAAGCATTAAGAGGAACCTATAGATAGTGAGATCAGACCCCACAGGTTGTTTGTTCAATACTGCACCAGGTTAGAAAAAAAAATGTTAAAAATTTAGAAAAATCAAAATGATACAAATGATCAATCAATATTTCACTATTACCTATTTAGTTGCATATTTTTGATGGTAAAAGATAAAAAATGGTATCTAGGTGTACATTATTAAATGATTAACTCCCACTTAGCACACTAAAGTAAGGTAACCCACTCGCAAAGTGTATTTTAATATTGAGTGGGCAGAGACACATCAATGTAGCCAGAATTTTACGTGAATTTTGGTAGATTTCTACCTCGTTTTTTCAAGGTCGGGTCATCGATTTTCGTAAATATGTCTAATTGTTTTAAATATGTGGAAATTAAAGAGGAAGGTTACAATAATACCATCATTTCGAATGGATTTGAACGAATTTCCAAGGCAAATCATGTGAAATTTCTAAAGTGAAATTATTTTATATAGATACATATTTTCTATACGTTTCTAGCGAAGTGGGAGATTAATATTTTGTTTGTTACCCACTTAAGTGATTGTCGATAATTTGTGAACGTAAATTATATTATTCGAACACTCACCTCAAAACGAGAACAATAACAAATAAATTAAAACAGTTAACACTATTGTTTGATATCAACTTTTTCAGAAATTCATCGCATAAATATTAAAAGATAATCACTTAAGTTCGTAACACAACAGACACAAAATGTAATCGTTCGAAAGATAAATCGTATGAGTAATGATTATTAAAATTTCCACTAATATTAAAAAATTACAAAGTATTTTACTTGGAATTCTCCTCTACAAATTGCTACAAATTTCAGGTGTTCTGTCAAAACTGTCAATTGTGGATTACGGTTCCGTTGTGTTCCGTGAATTAATACAATTATCAAAAGCATCAGTGTTGCCGGCTCGTTTTTCAATATCGAAATATTCAGTTGTTTATTATATAAATAATATCAAAATATATACAAAATTATTGGAGCTGTTATAAAAAAAATTTCTGTAACAAAATATTATGATCTTTCTTATATCAAGCATTCTAGCTAGGAAACAAATTTTTTTTATTATGGAATATTTCTGTATAGTCCAGATAATTTCTTACCATTGACAACATACGTAAATATTGAAACGTTCGTACAGTATTCCATTATATGAACCGCTTTCGAGAACCAATAACTACATCAAATACTTATATGGTCTACTATTATTTAGATAATTCGATGAGTACATTTTGCGTAGGTGCGTTCTTTTGTCTAGATTTAACGGTAAATACAAAATTGTATGTATGAAAAATGAGTAATTTATATTTATTTGCTATATATAAGAACAGTTAGCAATTCATGTAAAGTTAATAATTTTGTATGTCTACTTCGCAATGTTTTCTTTTTAAGTAGATATATTTAAAAAAACTTGTCAATATTATTTTTATATAATTTTTATGTTCAAGAATTTTAATATTCATAGAATCGTAATTAATGTAATATTATTATAATAATCAAGATTACTAAACATTACGAAGGTTTGGTGCGATGTATAAGAACTTGAAATACCATAGAACGATTCTCACATAGACAATATAACTTTAGGAATAGATTGATTATTCCCAGCTGTTTGATATAGTTTAAAGAAATAAAGATATTGAGAACATTTACTCTTTATATGTATTTGACTTTTATCATTGTCTATATAATATACTTTTTATTTGACAGACTATAATTTTGTTAACAACATAGCGCCGCGGTGTCAGTTGAACCTCTATATTTTTAAATAATCTATTGTTATTTATAGATTTTATTGATTAATGGAATATTCATTGAAAACTTGATATATCAAAGGTGATAAGTTGATTTATTGGGTTTGAAATAGTGATAACGCCACAAAACTTGATAAAAATCGATATGTCTATAGATATTGATTAAAAATTTGTTCAAAAGGAACACTGAAACAAAGTAGGTAAGTTCGTATTTTTATTAACAGATAATATACAAATATACATAAAGTAAAAACATTTGGTATAAAAAAAAATAAATAATATTTGGTTTATAACACCATATTTAGATAATACAACAACCAGTTTAATCTACAATTAGGTTAATCAATAATAACGAACAACTTTGACAGGTAATGGAAGTTTACCTGTTAAGTTTTTGTTATGTACATCAATACCTTATTTGGGGTCGCATGTTTTAGATCAATCCAATATCTTAAGACTCGTGATCGTATCTTTCTTTATCGGCTAAACTTTTCGAAATGTACCATTTTTCTTTTAAGATCTTCTTTTTGTGAGTAACAGGTACATGTTCGGAATATTTTGCTTCCAATTCGAGCGGCGGTGATTTGGATTTTTTATTATTTTTGTTCTTGTTAGATTTGTGTTTCCTTCCCTCATTTTTGTAGTGTCTGTCATCTGGACCGCTGCTGTATTTGTAATAACTTTTCATCATTTTATATTTCTTTGGAAACTTTTCCCTCTTCGATACATATTTAGAAGATCCACGTTTAGGATCTTCTTCTACTTCATCGTCATCTTCAGAATTTTCTTGATTCCTGAACAAAATTACAGAAAAACATACGTATAATTTTGATTATATTTATTTAACTTACCTGTATTCGGAATTATCTTCATCATCAAAATACTTTTCAAAAGGAGATGATTCGTATTCATCGCGTTCTTCTTCTTCCTCTTCCCTATTGTTAGTTCTTTCTTCGTGTTCGTCTTCTTCGGCTTCTTCATTTTCAACTACTGGTTTCTCAATGTGTTTTGGTTTTGTTTCAGGTTTGACTCTAGTTGGTTTGTCAATTGGCTGGTACTGAGCTCTTGGAGGTGGTTTGAATTTATTATTTTGGAGAGGAATATGTGGAGCTTCGGTTGTTGGTACAATTATATTATTCCTTAAAATAAAATTTCAATTACATATTTGAAGCTTCATATGTATATCTCAACAATTACCTTGGAAAATGATTGACGTAATTAAGAATAGGTCTCCCGTGCGTAGCTTGCGGCGAAAAGGGATGGTTAGAATAAAACACGTTCGGACTAGCATGATGATGAAAATTTTGTTGTTGGGGTAAAGTAGAATCCACGATAATTTTACCATAAACGTATTTCTTTGGTTCAACAAACGTTGGTTGTACACCGTAAAGCGGATGTTGCTTGGGATTAAAAGATGGAGGAGCAGTATTTTGTATATATTGACCGTGATGTACTGCTGGTTGTACAGTTTCAGAAGTTATTAAGTTCGGAGGGTTATTTTGTGGTGGCGGTTTCATATCTTGTTCAAACAGCTGTTTCACGTGTACATTTGATACTGCATCCGTTGGAGTTTGTTGAAATTCGTATAAAACTTGCTGAGCTGCTACTTTCGGTTCAATCACTTTAACTGGTTGACTGAGATCTACTAATGCCAGAGGTCTTACTTGATACGTGTTCACCTGCTTCGGCTCGTAGTAGACTTTCGGATTGTCGTTGTATGGCAAAACCAAACCGGACTCTCCGTAAGATTGGACATCTCTAGACAAGTTTCTTTTTGTTTTGGATAACAAGTTTGTTGTGTTCTGAGCGTGTACTGCCCATATGGACAACCACGTTATCCAAATCTGTTGACAAAATAATTCAATATTTAAAAAAAATCAATACTGGCAATCCAATTCAAAACTATTGGTACACACTGTATAAGGATATAACTTGCAATGAATTGAACGAGTAAATGTTATTTTTGTATTCAATTCAGTGCTTGAATGAATGTCGTTTACATTTGGACGATTTATTTTAATATGTAATAAAGATTTTTTTCAATAAACTCCTTTCTTTTGGGACACCTCGTATTTTTCAAATACATACTTTTGTTTGTAATAAAAATAAATGCCAATATTAATTGAAAAAGAAGACATTTTTTTTCTCTAATAAATTTGCTTCTGTTTGTCTGTAAAATTTAATTTAAATCGATAAACTAGGCAACATTGCTCATGCGCACTTGCAACTATTATGAATTTTTATTTATTACTTCAATTAATTTGTATACGTGTTTTTTAAATAAGCATTGTTTTATGTTTCGATTTAAGTACCAGGAAATTACATAAGACTTTCACCCACATGACTGTACTATAAAACATTCAGTCTATATGTATAAGTATAATATGTATTATTTAGTAATGCAATAATGTATGTCAAAACTTGAAAAAATCAGTTACTAATACAAAATTATCATACTAATATTCAATATAAAGCCCAATCTATTAAATAATAAAAAGAAATATGAACTTTTAAAGTGATTGAAATGAACCTAACCTCTACAACGCGATTTTATGATATGATTAAACTTACACTTCACAAGCACGTTTTATATTTAAATTTTATTTGATACTTATTTAGCATTCAAATATATATAAATGTAAAAACCAAAATTAAATTAAAATTTTGTATTTTGAACGCATCAAAAATGTTTCAATGACGGTATAAGCCGCATAGGCAACACATTTTACATATAAAGCGTCATCTTAAATTGATTCAACGTCAAAACTAAACATGGTATCGGGTATTATAACACCTTAACCTACATTATCAGCTGTTTACTAGTGTTTTGAAAAATACAATGAACTACGAGGTGAACATTTTATAGTATTTTAGTAAAGAAATTAGCAATTAGCAAGCAATTATTGAATAAAGTATCTATTGACAGAAGTTGTATATTTTAGTGTTTTGAAGTTTGACGTTCTTAAATTTAACGCTGCATCAATTTAAGATGGCGATTCCAGTCGAAATTATACCACGTGGCCTCATTTGATGCCCTAAACCGACATCAACATGATATTGAACTTTAAAGTTATGTTAGTGGTAAAGTTTTTTGTTATAAATTAAAAATGTCAGAAAATATCGAAGAAGGACCAAAGTTACAAAGTTATCAAATTTGCTACTGACGTTGTAGACTTCATTTTTTATCATATACTTGTTAAGTAATATTAAATGCCTTACTTTCAACAGTTTTATTACAAATATATAAATCGGTTTTATTAACTTCCTCGAAATAAATATGCACGCCTATGATTTCACAAATGTTCAAAGTCGTTTAAATTTTAACATCAATAGATTGTTGTTTTGTTGATTATTTCTATCATTGTTCACACGTCGTTAAATTTATCTCGTGTTTTCAATCAATTTTTTGTTTCTCACAGGTTATTGATATTTGAAAAAAGTTATATTTCGAACACAGAAATATTATTAGAATCGATGTATTTACTATGCATATAAGTACTTTATATTACGACTATAAAAAATAAGTAAGTACTTACAGTGGAATACTTCATGTTGTTCTTGGGAAGGTATCGAATTTTACTGACAGTGAAATCTGCATTTCTCAACTTTTATACTAGTAACTGTATAAAGAGAAAACAAACGTTTTTTTCAATTGATCAAATTTACTAGATCAATCTAAGAACTATTACTTTTTTTACTTTGTTAGTGAAAATATGGTTTCGATTCTGTCATGCTAATAAAACGACGATAATTGAAATAATATAATTTCTTGATAGTTTTTGCGGTAGGTATTTGAATGTTGTGATTACCTCACGTATTTTAATAAAAAATTCACTTCCTTAGACGAGACATTCCTATATAATAATTTAGTTTTTGTTTTATTAAATAACTACTTGGAGAATTAAGTGTGAAATAAATAATATCTACTAAAAACGATGTTTTGAAACAGAAAAATTACATTCTTTTGAGTAAATGGCGTATATACAAAAATTACCAGCACGCGTATTATATTTTCCATAAAAAATTTCTAACCTAACCTACTTTGTTACGTGTTACTTTTTGAGTAGATAAAACAAGGTCTTATGCCCTTAGTTTTCTCGACTTATAATATGAACTTTGAAAAATAAGATATTTTTTAAACATTTAGTTCGGAAATACATTTAAAATATAAAGCATATCAGTCGATCTTTTCTTTATTTCAGTTCTGCTTGCAAAGCTATTCATCGTAAATTGTTTGTAATAACTAATATAATACGTGATAAATATTAAGGAAACACAGTACTTCTAAACTTCATCAAGTATATAAAATTGAATAAAAAGCTTTAAAAAGTATTTCTTCAGATAAAAATCAAGATTTTTTCTGTTGTAAAAAGGTTAATCATATCAAAGGTTAATCATATCTTGTTTACATCCTGCGGTTGCTACTTACACTAAAGTCTATTAACTAGGCAACCAACATTACAAACGTGTTATGGTGGTCATAAAAATTTATTTAAATACTGACAACCTGGTGTTTGACTAAGTAATGTCGAAAAATAAACCTCAAATCAATGTTTTTCGGAGACGAATATTCATAATTGAAAATATATCGATCCCCAATTATTTTTTTAAATTCTCTAATAAGTATAAATTTGCAAGCACAGATTAGTACACTCAAAATTTTTTTACAATAATATCTCTTTCATTTTTGTTCGTACAAAAAAATTTTGACATCAAAATTGTAGCAAATTTTATTCTCTAGCTTATAGTAAAACTAGATTTCCAAAAGTAGTAATCTTAAGAGTTTTTTCAAACACTTAATATGAGTACGTTGTTAAAGGATAAAACATATTTTATTTTTACAATTGTTCTTAAAACCGGCAACGCCGCTATCATCCGAACTAAGCGGGAATCTTGACCCATAAAAACTCTTTGTTGCCATGCGTTCGATTTCAATTCTTATTTGTACATTTCAATCTATAAATCTTTATAAATACCAAATATGATCAATTATGATTGAATTAAGCTTATTCACACTATCATTAACCGAATTATAGTGATTTTATATATATAATTATAGTAAATCTCAAAAGAATTATATAGTAAATGATTATTTCTCCTCTTCTCCCCCACTATTGGTCCTGAGAGGGGTAAAAGGTTCCAGTATCAAATCAATATCATCTCGACAGAGGAGTGATCAAGATGGGTTGAACGGTTTTCGTTGCTATTTTCTCACAATGTTGAATGTGAATATTTACTTTTATTTTTCGTTAATATTGTGTTCTTCTATTAAATTATTATCGGCGAATCAACGTGATTGGCCAAATCCGACTGTATTTAATATCGGAGGGGTACTTAGCAGTAACGACAGCGAAAAGTATTTTAAAGAAACTATTGCTGTAAGTATATTTTCAAAATAAATTTTTTTATTCATTATTTTTCTTTATTTCACGTTGAATGTTTTATTTTATTTCTTTAATTGTCTTCATTAGTGGTTCAATTTTTGCAGCACTTGAACTTCGATTCGCAATATGTCCCGAAAGGCGTTACCTATTATCACACGGCCATACTTATGGATCCAAATCCTATACGAACGGCTCTAAACGTTTGTAAATATTTAATTTCTAGTAAGGTACGACATTTATAATAGACATCGTATTTTTTCCTTATTTTCATTAACATCTTTCAGGTTTACGCAGTTGTAGTTTCCCATCCTCTAATTGGAGATTTGTCACCAGCGGCTGTTTCGTATACCAGTGGCTTCTATCACATACCCGTCATCGGTATATCATCTAGAGACTCAGCATTTTCTGATAAGGTGAATAAATTTACAAAAAAAGTTGAAAAACATTGATTTTTTTATTTTTTTAGAATATCCATGTGTCATTTTTGAGAACTGTGCCGCCATATTCTCACCAAGCAGATGTTTGGGTGGATATGTTGAAACATTTCAAATATAAAAAAGTTATTTTTATCCACAGTTCGGATACTGACGGAAGAGCATTACTTGGACGTTTTCAAACAACTTCTCAAAGTTTAGAAGATGATGTCGATATTAAAGTTCAGGTCAGATTTTTTACATTTATTGTTTTTCCAGTATAATTTAAAAATAACGGATAATTGAATACGTTGCGCCATCTACTAAACGGTGGCTGTAGTATCCAATTTAGTCACTTACTAAACGAAGAAGTTTTCTTCTTTCCGACAAACTTTTACTGCAGATTTTAATTTCAACGTTTTGCTCGCTGTTGCCAACTACTCTTTAAATTAAAAGGTTCACGTAACCACAAAGTTAACATTTGTTTTTTGTTAACCTCTTTTGGATTTAATTGGTTAGTTTTTTCATTTTTGCCAATAAAATGTTCGGTTTTCTCAATAAATTCTGCGGTTGCATTATTATCTATCGTCGGCGATCTAGCGGGTGAACCGGTTTACTAGGTTTACAAGAAAACCGTAGAAAACGTGCAACACCGACGATGGTGATAAACCTCAAAACATAGAATTTTATATTCTATCCACGGACGGAGAACTGAACATCTAATTTATGAATCTGTTTTAGTTATTATATTCCATTTTTATTTACAAGTTTAAATGCGACTTTTAATTAATTTCTTCTTCTTTTTTATAAGTGAATTACTAAAACCAACACTAAAAAACTATATAATATAATAATACGTTATATAGTGTAATAATATATTTTGAATGATTAATGATATGATAAAAATCTTTAAATTTAAAATAATTCTAATATTAATCTTTTTCACTTGATATAAATCACTTGGTTAGATTTTTAGTAACAAGCTGATGTATCATAATATTCTGTTTCCGCGCTGTTGCCAGTTTCATAGATAAAAATTTCTTATTATGAATATTTGAAATTCAGTCTATGTTCAATAATAAATATTTTATATACGGGGGGATATGATGAGATTTGATTCGAATTCAGATTCTGGTGTTTTCTACAGGTAGAATCAGTAATAGAGTTTGAGTCAGGACTGGACAGTTTCAAAGATCAACTTTTAGAACTAAAAAATGCTCAATCTAGAGTTTACTTAGTTTATGCTAGGTAAGAATTACGACAACTAGTTTTTGTGCTTTGAGATAGAGTTGATTTTGTACTTTTAGTAAACATGACGCCAAGGTTATATTTAGGGACGCGTCTTTATTTAATATGACCGACGCGGGGTACGCCTGGATCGTGACAGAACAAGCTTTGGAAGCTGATAATATACCAGAAGGTATACTCGGTTTGAAATTGGTGAATGCTACGAATGAAAAAGCTCACATAAGGGATAGTATGTAAGTGACTAGAAATAAAATGATTCTTGTAATTTTTAGGTTAGGAAATAATACAGAGGCGTACTTAGACGCGAGGAAATATTTAATTTAAACAACTTTTCTTCTTCTTAGCTCACCTTTAGACTTATTTCTAGTTACGTGTTGGCGTCAGCTTTGCGCGATATGAATCAAACCAAAGAAATAACTGAAGCCCCTGAGGATTGTGATAATTCAGGATCGATTTGGGAAACTGGTCGAGACTTGTTCAATTTTATAAGAAAACAAGTTTTGTTGAACGGCGAAACCGGAAAAGTCGCTTTCGACGACCAAGGCGATAGGATCAACGCCGAATATAACGTCGTTAACATACAGAGGAAGAAGAAGAAAGTGGTGGTGGGGAAATACTTTTTCAATAAAGAATTAGACAGAATGAATTTGAAAGTGGATGAAAATAGCATCGTATGGCCGGGTAGGCAGACGGAAAAACCCGAAGGGATCGAAATTCCCACGCATTTAAAAGTTTTAACCATAGAAGAGAAACCGTTCGTTTACGTGAGAAAATTGCTCGATCCTCAAGAAGCTTGTACCCCAGACGAGATCGAATGCCCTCATTTTAACTCCACCGAAGACGGTAAATACACTTCAATAATTTTGTTTATGAGAAAAAAAACTGTCCCCGTTCTTTTCTAGTATCTAATATCTATTGCTGTAAGGGCTACTGTATGGATCTTCTGAAGGAACTGTCTAAAAAGATCAATTTCACTTATAGTCTTGCGTTATCTCCAGACGGTCAGTTCGGCAACTACGTTATCCGTAATGTATCAGGAACTGGTAAAAAGGAATGGACGGGCTTGATAGGTGAACTTGTAGCCGATCGGGCTGCTATGATTGTAGCTCCTTTAACAATAAACCCGGAGCGAGCTGAATTCATCGAATTCAGTAAACCGTTCAAATACCAAGGAATAACTATATTGGAAAAAAAGGTAAAATTAATTATTAAAATTCCTTCTAAATCCTATCAAATTTGAACTATTATTAAATTTTTTTATTGTTTACGAAAGGGCACAATCCGCCTCTGTATACTTGTAATATAAACAAAACTTTCCGTTATCTCCGGAATATTATAACGATCTGACAACACGGTACGTTCTTAGAGAAATAAATGTGAACTAGTTCCCTTCAATTTATCTTCGAGGATGTGGATTATATTTTTTAGAAACGTATTGATACAACATTGACGTTAAAAAATTTACCAACAGTGATGGAAAACGATTACAAACGTTCTATTATAATCTATTAACAGAACAATTTAACCTTTTGGCGGGCTATTCTGCTATATGTCTTGCTTCCGTTCGCGAACCGTCACTCTTTGTTAAGGCGATGAACGCAGTGATCAGCGGCGTACCGTAAACAAACAAAATAGCAAGTTTTTTAATTACAACAACATTGATACTTTATTCATTACATTTATTGCAGAGTTTTATATAAATTTTCACATAATGATAATTTTCTCCATTTTATAATGATCATATTCTGTGGTAGTAATCGATTCCCTTAGTTCACACGCGAACGAAGCTAACAATATTTACGTTCGACTATCTCTCTCCGATATTACACGTACACAATTGTTTATCTTTATTCTCGAGAACCGTTGATTGTTTACTTTTTACAATGTTGTCAGGTGTTTTAAATTTTTATAATTATTACGAAATACGATATCGTACACACAAAAACAATTACTTATTAAATATAATTAACTGCGATTTTGATTAAAATTTTAAATACAACTTAATAAATAAATTTGTCTATCAATTCCTGCGTTGTAACTATTGATAAACACTTTTTTTTAATTATACATTGACGTGACTTAAATAAATATGGCAACTCCGTATTAGAATTGATATCAAATGGAATCTTATTTATTTAACGTTAAATATATTAACGACCTTAAACAATATTCCTCATTTTATACGAGCCTGTTATATTGATCACACGATATACTAACAGTAAAACCAAAATTCGTAATCGACACTAAAAGTGTTAGGTAAACGGGTTTCGAAAACATGACGTCATCCATTTATAAATATACTTGCTACACTGAGAAAATTGATTATTGAATTATTTCGGTTTCTATCTAATATAATTTGTTAAGTGTGCTTATTAATATACGAGGGTTATTCGATATAAATTCGTCGATTTAATGAACGAATTGTTAGGTGTGCTTATTAATATACGAGGGTTATTCGATATAAATTCGTCGATTTAATGAACGAATTGTTAGGCGTACCTATTAATATACGAGGGTTATTCGACATAAATACGTCGATTTAATGAACGAATTGTTAGGTGTGCCTATTAATATACGAGGGTTATTCGATATAAATTCGTCGATTTAATGAACGAATTGTTAGGTGTGCTTATTAATATACGAGGGTTATTCGATATAAATTCGTCGATTTAATGAACGAATTGTTAGGTGTGCCTATTAATATACGAGGGTTATTCGATATAAATTCATCGATTTAATGAACGAATTGTTAGGTGTGCCTATTAATATACGAGGGTTATTCGATATAAATACGTCGATTTAATTAACGAATTGTTAGGTGTGCCTATTAATATACGAGGGTTATTCGATATAAATTCGTCGATTTAATGAACGAATTGTTAGGTGTGCCTATTAATATACGAGGGTTATTCGATATAAATTCGTCGATTTAATTAACGAATTGTTAAGTGTGCTTATTAATATACGAGGGTTATTCGATATAAATACGTCGATTTAATTAACGAATTGTTAGGTGTGCCTATTAATATACGAGGGTTATTCGATATAAATTCGTCGATTTAATGAACGAATTGTTAGGTGTGCCTATTAATATACGAGGGTTATTCGATATAAATACGTCGATTTAATTAACGAATTGTTAGGTGTGCCTATTAATATACGAGGGTTATTCGATATAAATTCGTCGATTTAATGAACGAATTGTTAGGTGTGCCTATTAATATACGAGGGTTATTCGATATAAATTCGTCGATTTAATTAACGAATTGTTAAGTGTGCTTATTAATATACGAGGGTTATTCGATATAAATACGTCGATTTAATTAACGAATTGTTAGGTGTGCCTATTAATATACGAGGGTTATTCGATATAAATTCGTCGATTTAATGAACGAATTGTTAGGTGTGCCTATTAATATACGAGGGTTATTCGATATAAATTCGTCGATTTAATGAACGAATTGTTAGGTGTGCTTATTAATATACGAGGGTTATTCGATATAAATTCGTCGATTTAATGAACGAATTGTTAGGTGTGCCTATTAATATACGAGGGTTATTCGATATAAATTCGTCGATTTAATGAACGAATTGTTAGGTGTGCCTATTAATATACGAGGGTTATTCGATATAAATACGTCGATTTAATTAACGAATTGTTAGGTGTGCCTATTAATATACGAGGGTTATTCGACATAAATACGTCGATTTAATGAACGAATTGTTAGATGTGCCTATTAATATACGAGGGTTATTCGATATAAATTCGTCGATTTAATTAACGAATTGTTAGGTGTGCCTATTGATATACGAGGGTTATTCGATATAAATTCGTCGATTTAATGAACGAATTGTTAGGTGTGCCTATTAATATACGAGGGTTATTCGATATAAATACGTCGATTTAATTAACGAATTGTTAGGTGTGCCTATTAATATACGAGGGTTATTCGATATAAATTCGTCGATTTAATGAACGAATTGTTAGGTGTGCCTATTAATATACGAGGGTTATTCGATATAAATTCGTCGATTTAATTAACGAATTGTTAAGTGTGCTTATTAATATACGAGGGTTATTCGATATAAATACGTCGATTTAATGAACGAATTGTTAGGTGTGCTTATTAATATACGAGGGTTATTCGATATAAATTCGTCGATTTAATGAACGAATTGTTAGGTGTGCTTATTAATATACGAGGGTTATTCGATATAAATTCGTCGATTTAATGAACGAATTGTTAGGTGTGCCTATTAATATACGAGGGTTATTCGATATAAATTCGTCGATTTAATGAACGAATTGTTAGGTGTGCCTATTAATATACGAGGGTTATTCGATATAAATACGTCGATTTAATTAACGAATTGTTAGGTGTGCCTATTAATATACGAGGGTTATTCGACATAAATACGTCGATTTAATGAACGAATTGTTAGGTGTGCCTATTAATATACGAGGGTTATTCGATATAAATTCGTCGATTTAATTAACGAATTGTTAGGTGTGCCTATTGATATACGAGGGTTATTCGATATAAATTCGTCGATTTAATGAACGAATTGTTAGGTGTGCCTATTAATATACGAGGGTTATTCGATATAAATACGTCGATTTAATTAACGAATTGTTAGGTGTGCCTATTAATATACGAGGGTTATTCGATATAAATTCGTCGATTTAATGAACGAATTGTTAGGTGTGCCTATTAATATACGAGGGTTATTCGATATAAATTCGTCGATTTAATGAACGAATTGTTAGGCGTACCTATTAATATACGAGGGTTATTCGATATAAATTCGTCGATTTAATGAACGAATTGTTAGGTGTGCCTATTAATATACGAGGGTTCTTCGATATAAATACGTCGATTTAATGAACGAATTGTTAGGTGTGCCTATTAATATACGAGGGTTCTTCGATATAAATACGTCGATTTAATGAACGAATTGTTAGGTGTGCCTATTAATATACGAGGGTTCTTCGATATAAATACGTCGATTTAATGAACGAATTGTTAGGTGTTCCTATTAATATACGAGGGTTATTCGATATAAATACGTCGATTTAATGAACGAATTGTTAGGTGTGCCTATTAATATACGAGGGTTCTTCGATATAAATACGTCGATTTAATGAACGAATTGTTAGGTGTTCCTATTAATATACGAGGGTTATTCGATATAAATTCATCGATTTAATGAACGAATTGTTAGGTGTGCCTATTAATATACGAGGGTTATTCGATATAAATACGTCGATTTAATTAACGAATTGTTAGGTGTGCCTATTAATATACGAGGGTTATTCGATATAAATTCGTCGATTTAATGAACGAATTGTTAGGTGTGCCTATTAATATACGAGGGTTATTCGATATAAATTCGTCGATTTAATTAACGAATTGTTAAGTGTGCTTATTAATATACGAGGGTTATTCGATATAAATACGTCGATTTAATGAACGAATTGTTAGGTGTGCTTATTAATATACGAGGGTTATTCGATATAAATTCGTCAATTTAATGAACGAATTGTTAGGTGTGCCTATTAATATACGAGGGTTATTCGATATAAATTCGTCGATTTAATGAACGAATTGTTAGGTGTGCCTATTAATATACGAGGGTTATTCGATATAAATACGTCGATTTAATTAACGAATTGTTAGGTGTGCCTATTAATATACGAGGGTTATTCGATATAAATACGTCGATTTAATGAACGAATTGTTAGGTGTGCCTATTAATATACGAGGGTTATTCGATATAAATACGTCGATTTAATGAACGAATTGAGAAATGATGTATCAAACAAACTGCCGTACAATAACGAATTCTTGTAAAATATTTTCTGTACGTTTTTTAGCCATCGAGATCATCAACTTTAGTATCATTTTTGCAACCCTTTAGTAACACTTTGTGGATCTTGGTGATGATTTCTGTACACGTAGTGGCTTTGGTATTATATCTCTTAGACAGATTTTCACCTTTCGGAAGGTTCAAATTAGCTAACACCGACGGTACAGAAGAAGACGCTTTGAATCTCTCCAGCGCGATATGGTTCGCTTGGGGGGTGCTTCTAAACAGCGGCATTGGGGAAGGTATTACACCTACGATGTATATTTATTAAATAACGAGATTGACGCTTCTATAGACACAAAGTACGCATGCGCAAAACTTCAGCGAAACAAATCAGTATAGCTGCAGTCTTTATTAATACGAAAAAGATCCAACGGTTGAGTATTTGTGAAACGAATAGTAGTTTTTTACTTATTATCCTGGAAATTGGCGTCAAACAATCACTCAACTTTATTAACGGACATCACTGAAGTGTGAAATACATAATTTCTTCGTGTACCGATAGAGCAAACTCTCGTGCTTTGGTAGAGTTCAAAAGTGGAAAATTAACCTACCTGATGCAGTTTCAATGGTCTGGAAATGTCCGGAAAACCGTAGCATTCATTTCCGAAGACGTTTTTAGCCGAGATTCGCGTCATGGAGTTTCTAAATTGAACGATATTTGGAGACGTGAAAGGGAAAGACTGTTTTTCAAAGTTTGCGCGGATGAATTTGTGATAAAATATTTTATAGCGTCAGTTTCGTTGTTGAATAGTCATGACGTATCGTATTCCTCTGCAAAGGTGAAAATTTTTTTTTCCATTTTCCAGGTACACCCAGGAGTTTCTCTGCGAGAGTATTGGGAATGGTTTGGGCGGGTTTTGCTATGATTATAGTGGCTTCGTATACAGCCAATTTGGCCGCTTTTCTCGTTTTGGAGAGACCGAAGACGAAATTGACCGGAATAAACGACGCAAGGGTACGAATAAATACGTGGAAAGTTCCCTACAATGGAATATTGATAAATTATATTTTATTGTAGTTGAGGAACACAATGGAGAATTTAACTTGTGCCACCGTTAAAGGATCGGCAGTTGACATGTATTTCAAGCGACAAGTCGAACTGTCAAACATGTATAGAACTATGGAAGCCAATAATTACGATACAGCCGAGAGCGCGATTAAAGACGTCAAAAATGGGTAAGAACCTACTAAAAAAGAGGAGGAAGCTTCGAAATATGGCAACACTGATGTGAATACGTCAAATCTGACATTGACATAATGGAAGTTTGACATTTTTAATGGTGAACGTGTCTTGAAACATTCATCTGTGACTTTCAACTTGGATTGAACTTCGATTTTTGGCGATGAAACAACAACTCGAGCCCCAGTGTTTCGATGGTTTTCCGAATTCAATTTGGTTGTCAAAAAGATCGCAACAGGCGCCGAATGACGGATCTTTGCATATGTACCCAGAGTTAAATAACAATTCACTGTGTATGGGTCCTTCAAGACGAGCCAAAGTCGCCTGTTGTTCCAGAGTTCGAACAAAACATTGAATTGATGTACAGTCCTTGTTTAACATCCGATGATTTGTTCTTATTCACGCAGATCAAAAATAAATCGCGAATTCAGCGTTCAAATCACATGTTTTGGAGTTAGTCCGGAAAAAATTGGTCCAAATGTACGCGAAAACGCGTTGATCTGATGGTTGAAGTTGGGCTTGAATTATCTGAATGTCAGGAAGAAGATACGCCAATGAAAATCTTTTCTCCATAACCCAAACAGTGACAACTTTGAACCCGTTACGATGAAATATTCATCTTGAACGTATTTGCATTATTTTTTGTTTTAAAATCAACAAAGTGTGTCAAAAAAGTTGAATTTTCGACTTCACGAACTGGCAAAAAGTTGAAAAACTTTTTTGTTCAAATGGACACTACAACTTTGAGTGAAAAAAGGGGCCCAACAGTTTTTTTTTACATTATAACGACTTGCGGTCGTTTAGATTCACGAGATTTAGCCGTCAGTTACGATCAATATCAACGTACAGATGAAAATATTCGAAAATTAAACTAAATTGTGGGAATTTTGACCGATGAACCCCACTTGGGTGCCTAATATCGCAATTTTGACCGATGAACCCCACTAAAATTGTGGGTTTTGTTGTTGATTAGCCTTTTAGCCACTTCTCTGGTCATCAGCTCCTCCACATTTTCAATTGGGTGCCTAATATCGCAATTTTGACCGATGAACCCCACTAAAATTGTGGGTTTTGTTGTTGATTAGCCCTTTAGCCACTTCTCTGGTCATCAGCTCCTCCACATTTTCAATTGGGTTCCTAATATCGCAATTTTGACCGATGAACCCCACTAAAATTGTGGGTTTTGTTGTTGATTAGCCCTTTAGCCACTTCTCTGGTCATCAGCTCCGCCACATTTTCAATTGGGTGCCTAATATCGCAATTTTGACCGATGAACCCCACTAAAATTGTGGGTTTTGTTGTTGATTAGCCCTTTAGCCACTTCTCTGGTCATCAGCTCCTCCACATTTTCAATTGGGTTCCTAATATCGCAATTTTGACCGATGAACCCCACTAAAATTGTGGGTTTTGTTGTTGATTAGCCCTTTAGCCACTTCTCTGGTCATCAGCTCCTCCACATTTTCAATTGGGTGCCTAATATCGCAATTTTGACCGATGAACCCCACTAAAATTGTGGGTTTTGTTGTTGATTAGCCCTTTAGCCACTTCTCTGGTCATCAGCTCCGCCACATTTTCAATTGGGTGCCTAATATCGCAATTTTGACCGATGAACTCCACTAAAATTGTGGGTTTTGTTGTTGATTAGCCCTTTAGCCACTTCTCTGGTCATCAGCTCCCTCACATTTTCAATTGGGTTCCTAATATCGCAATTTTGACCGATGAACCCCACTAAAATTGTGGGTTTTGTTGTTGATTAGCCCTTTAGCCACTTCTCTGGTCATCAGCTCCTCCACATTTTCAATTGGGTGCCTAATATCGCAATTTTGACCGATGAACCCCACTAAAATTGTGGGTTTTGTTGTTGATTAGCCCTTTAGCCACTTCTCTGGTCATCAGCTCCCTCACATTTTCAATTGGGTTCCTAATATCGCAATTTTGACCGATGAACCCCACTAAAATTGTGGGTTTTGTTGTTGATTAGCCCTTTAGCCACTTCTCTGGTCATCAGCTCCTCCACATTTTCAATTGGGTGCCTAATATCGCAATTTTGACCGATGAACCCCACTAAAATTGTGGGTTTTGTTGTTGATTAGCCCTTTAGCCACTTCTCTGGTCATCAGCTCCGCCACATTTTCAATTGGGTGCCTAATATCGCAAATTTGACCGATGAACCCCACTAAAATTGTGAGTTTTGTTGTTGATTAGCCCTTTAGCCACTTCTCTGGTCATCAGCTCCTCCACATTTTCAATTGGGTTCCTAATATCGCAATTTTGACCGATGAACCCCACTAAAATTGTGGGTTTTGTTGTTGATTAGCCCTTTAGCCACTTCTCTGGTCATCAGCTCCGCCACATTTTCAATTGGGTGCCTAATATCGCAATTTTGACCGATGAACCCCACTAAAATTGTGGGTTTTGTTGTTGATTAGCCCTTTAGCCACTTCTCTGGTCATCAGCTCCGCCACATTTTCAATTGGGTGCCTAATATCGCAATTTTGACCGATGAACCCCACTAAAATTGTGGGTTTTGTTGTTGATTAGCCCTTTAGCCACTTCTCTGGTCATCAGCTCCTCCACATTTTCAATTGGGTTCATAATATCGCAATTTTGACCGATGAACCCCACTAAAATTGTGGGTTTTGTTGTTGATTAGCCCTTTAGCCACTTCTCTGGTCATCAGCTCCCTCACATTTTCAATTGGGTGCCTAATATCGCAATTTTGACCGATGAACCCCACTAAAATTGTGGGTTTTGTTGTTGATTAGCCCTTTAGCCACTTCTCTGGTCATCAGCTCCCTCACATTTTCAATTGGGTGCCTAATATCGCAATTTTGACCGATGAACCCCACTAAAATTGTGGGTTTTGTTGTTGATTAGCCCTTTAGCCACTTCTCTGGTCATCAGCTCCCTCACATTTTCAATTGGGTGCCTAATATCGCAATTTTGACCGATGAACCCCACTAAAATTGTGGGTTTTGTTGTTGATTAGCCCTTTAGCCACTTCTCTGGTCATCAGCTCCCTCACATTTTCAATTGGGTGCCTAATATCGCAATTTTGACCGATGAACCCCACTAAAATTGTGGGTTTTGTTGTTGATTAGCCCTTTAGCCACTTCTCTGGTCATCAGCTCCGCCACATTTTCAATTGGGTGCCTAATATCGCAATTTTGACCGATGAACCCCACTAAAATTGTGGGTTTTGTTGTTGATTAGCCCTTTAGCCACTTCTCTGGTCATCAGCTCCCTCACATTTTCAATTGGGTGCCTAATATCGCAATTTTGACCGATGAACCCCACTAAAATTGTGGGTTTTGTTGTTGATTAGCCCTTTAGCCACTTCTCTGGTCATCAGCTCCTCCACATTTTCAATTGGGTTCCTAATATCGGGGCTATTACCCGGATAATCCAACATAGGCTTCAACAGACCGAGCATTGATACACGGTGCTCCATCTTGTATGTATGAGCTCGATGTACAGAGGTCCAGTGTCTTTGCTGCTCAAAAAATAAATAATCTTCCACGTTTCTTTGCTTCATTCAACTGAAAACGATAATAATGTATAAATTTCTTTGGTTTGCCATTATTAGGCCACATCAAGCGCCTTGCTTTCATTGCGACTGTCAAGTTGGGCTTCCCGGTGGGGCGACCAGCCTTCAAATCAAATGCTTTCAATTTTCTTCGAACATTGAGCTCAGAAACACTTACGCACTTTCGTCAAACATCTTCCATCTTCCAGGACGTGGAATGAAAAATGCTTTTCCCGGAAAAATCGCCTCAACTACCCATAGTTCAATTATTTCTTTTTGAAAACATTCCGTACAGAAAATAAACTCATAAATGAATAGTGTAAGACTGCCGAACAAACACAGTGTTGCCATATGCTAGACATAAATGCAAATAGGTTGTCTACAACAAATATTTCAATTAATAATCAATAATATTATAGTTTAAATATACAATTACGGCGTAAAACTTCTAAGAAACGTTGACTATTGAAAAAATCTAGTAATTTGGCCATTGTACATCCACCCAAGTTACCAGATTTAGCACCTGTGAGTTAATTTTAGAAATTTTGGATGTCTCCGATAGCTTTTTACGATTTAATAAAATTTCAGCGGAAATCTAATTTATTTATATATTTGTTTGTAGAAAATTGATGGCTTTTATTTGGGACAGTTCCCGACTTGAATTCGAAGCGGGTCAAGATTGCGAACTGGTTACAGCCGGTGAGTTATTTGGTAGATCCGGTTATGGTATTGGATTGCAAAAAGGATCTCCTTGGTCTGACGACGTTACATTAGCTATATTAGATTTTCACGAAAGTAAGCATTTATAACACGACACGTATAAAAAAGTTAAGTTTCATCTACTAAAAAACGGTTTTTCCAATTTTCTTTTTACTTCGTTTTATTTTGAGGTCGAATTTAATTTTCGTCTTAAGCGCCTGTACTAATACTTCATACACCCCATCCTTTTCCACGTACATTTGTCTCAAGTAAAGACATACGTCTTTTCGTTACCTTATTATAACCTCATAATGATAAAAAGAGATAGCGCTAAATGAAATTGACGGTATTCATTGTTATTTCTTCTCAGAGCTATTTATAGTGGACTTTCCATCTATTGAATCGTTTTTAAAATGTTTTTTATATATATTCAGATATGTTCTTTAAAATTGTTTTTTTTTGCGAAGCTTTTAATTTGGATTTTACGCTGAATTTATGACACATTCAAATATCACTAATATAAACTTTATTGAAGTTCATATTGGTTGTGTCTAAGACTCCGTATAACGGATGTTTTGTATGTACTGTAAACAAATAATATAAAATTTTTTTTTTCCTAAATATACCAACAAAGAACACAGATTAATAGAAAAATTATGTTTACATACTAAATTTTTTGTAAATAGAAATATATAAAAAATAAATATGAGATCTGTTTTTTTCAAAATATTAAGAACCGAAGTAGGTCAAAACGTCAATATATTTCAACTGATTTCAAAAGAAAAGAAACCTAAAATCTGAAAAAATCAATACGAAAAAAAATTCAAAATATATGATATTCAAATAGTAAAAAAAATTCACGTTAAAGTAACAGTAGCCACAAGCATTTTATTTGATATTGTGTATTTGTTTAGTATGGTTGAATTCGATTGAGTATTAAGTTTTTAGTAATGATAAAACTCAAAGGAGCATTTAATTTAGGTGGATTTATGGAAAGTCTAGATAACAAATGGATTTTCCAAGGTAATTTTCAACAATGCGAACAATTCGAAAAAACTCCAAACACTTTGGGTCTTAAAAACATGGCGGGAGTTTTCATATTAGTCGGTGCCGGTATAGTGGGAGGAATCGGTCTAATTATAATCGAAATGGCCTACAAAAAACATCAGATTAAGAAACAGAAAAGAATGGAACTAGCAAGACACGCAGCTGATAAATGGAGAGGAGCCGTTGAGGTAGGCAACCAATTAAACACCAATATCCCTCAATTTAATTAGAATTATTCGATAAATTCTTATTTTATCATATATTTTCTAAAAAAATTTTGTTCACAAAAACATAATTTTCGTTTTAGAAACGTAAAACACTTCGAACGTCTGCTACAACAGTTCAACGACGTATAAAATCCAACGGGGTAAACGAGGCTGTAACAATTTCCCACGTTTACGATAAATTTCAGCGTAATCCTCCGTACTATGGCGCCGAAAGGAATTGGCCAGGTGAATCTGACGTAAGACAGAGAAGAATCGATGACGGTGGTGGAGTGCAGCCGGTGCCGCGTTACTTGCCATCTTACACGCAAGATGTTTCCCACTTGATTGTTTGAAATTAAAGGGAAAAATTGAATAAATTATTACTTTTATGTATTATGATTATTATTCCATTCAGCTGGAAGTAGAAATAATTCTTGTCATTAATACTTATATAACAATGTTATCATTATGTCAATGTACTGTTGAATCGATATTTGTCTAGGTAATAAGTTCAATAAATGGATGTAGTAGACATGTTTGTTTGATTTTTAACTATATTTCCAAATTACCCCACAATGTACACCAATACCATGACTAATGGTAATGACGTCATGGATCCGACGCCATTTTGTACTACTAACAGAGCGTTCCATTAAGGCAGGTTACACACGTATGCATCTCGCACCATGACTCTGTTCTGAGTGAGTTCTGAGCTTTATAATCATAAAACCAAGTAGAATGGATTACGAAACATTCAAGCGTTGGGATAAATAAATAACAAAAGAGAAAAATAGAGCAAAAGCTCTTAGAGGTTACATTACGAATTGTAAATCAATGAATTTCTTAGCGGAGTGTTTAAATAATTTACATTAAAGTAAAATCAAAATGTCTTCTGCGGCTCTATAAGGTTTGGTGTTTAGAGTCATTGAATTAAAAGTAAGGGGAGGAACAAAAGTTTGGATATTGCATATGGCGCTTTACCATAGGCGTGCTACATAAAAATTATTCTGTAACAAATTATATGAAACAGAGTTCAGAAAAAAAATATATTGTTAACGAGAGATAGAGAAAGTTGTGGATCTGCAACCTTCTCTAAATTGTTGCTCGCTTTCAATTTCTGTCTCATTTCTTAAATTGAGTCTATTGACATTATTTTTATCGCCAAATAATTTTTTAGATTTGCAATTTTTATACTTTTGAAGCATCATTTTGTGCAAATCCACGATTTTCCTTTATAATTTTACATGGATTTATAAAAGGAGCTACAATAGGTATTTCTTTCTAAGATGATTCTAACGTACTATTTTTATTTATTTTGCTACGCCTATGTCTTAACCTTGTCAATTATCAAAATATAAAATTTTTCTTTTGCATTTTATATATTTAAAATTAATAGTAGCTGAAGTGAATAAAGAAAAATAACTTACCTGTAAATAAGTGATCCTTAAAGATTTATTTTTAGCACCTACATAACTAATAATTCTGTTTGAGTTCTAATTACTAATGTTTTAACACTCAAGTCCCTATTCTAATTGATTTTAATGCATACCTATATAAATATAAAACAAAAACACAAACAAACCACGGTAAAATTAATCAAAAAATTTCCGAAAACAAACACTAACCAAAATAAATAAGTCGGATGCTTAAGATGGATACTTCCATAGCACTTGCTGTCCATGTATATAGTTGGTAGCTACCGTTGTTTCAATTTACAGTGTAGAACCTTTGTATACGTATATATCAATACATTTCAAAATTAACTTGACTTAAATATTGTAATATTTTTCTCAAGCTTTTAGTAATTTAAAATTTACGTTATTACAAATGAGATTATTATATTTAGAACTTTGAGAACTAGTGAATAGATGCTAAATAATCTCAAAGGAAATTCGTAGAAGGTAGATGACCAGTTTTACACTAATTATTATACCTAACTAATAATCTTTAAATATATTTAAAATGTGTTAACGACTAAATCTCGGGTCGCAAAATACATAAAACGACTAATATTTATTGATGAAAATGACAAATGTTTGATTTTATATTTAATCCATTATTATAATTGGACAATTAAATCTGCTACGTCAGGTTTTCCACAAAATATTCTATTTTAGTATACTGATCAGTCAATGACACAATTATATACGTAAATATACTTGTTTTGAATCAAAAAAACAAGCCGTATATTACGCTGGATGATGACAGTGCGTTTTGTTTGTGTAAAAAGATTGTTCGTTAGGTATCTGTCATCGTTGACATCTGTCATTTTTTCTTAAGACGTATTCTTTAGCCATCAGCATGTTGACATTTCTTCATTGATTTAGAGGGAAGGGCGTTTCGACAAGTGATAATTGTCATCATATCGTATCAGATTCTTTTCAATGAAATAGTGACATGTAAATGAACGAACGGTCAGTACAGTCAGTAGTGAGTAGTAAGAAAATATGGCTGGTGCTATGCTTTTTGAAAGAGCCCAATCTGTACCTTCTCAGCACGAGAAATTGTTAAAATTGGATAGAGATAATGAAGATGAAGAGCAAAGTATTGTCAACAAAGAGCAAGATATTCTCAATTTGGGTGAGAAGTATAAAAAGGAGGGCAAGGCGAAAGAACTGGCCGAGCTCATAAAGGCCACTAGGCCTTTTTTAAGTTTAATAAGCAAAGCAAAAGCAGCTAAATTGGTAAGATCTTTAGTCGATTACTTCTTGGATTTGGAAGCTGGTATTGGTATTGAAGTACAACTATGTAAAGAATGTATAGAATGGGCGAAAGAAGAACGAAGAACTTTTCTACGTCAGTCTCTGGAGGCAAGACTCATTGCTTTATATTTTGACACTGGAATGTATACAGAAGCACTACAATTGGAATCTACTCTACTTAAGGAATTGAAGAAATTGGATGACAAAAATTTGTTAGTAGAAGTTCAGTTACTTGAAAGCAAAACATATCACGCTTTGAGTAATTTACCGAAAGCTAGAGCTGCTTTAACATCAGCAAGAACAACAGCAAATGCTATTTATTGCCCTCCCAAAATGCAAGCTGCTTTAGATTTACAATCAGGTGTATTACATGCTGCCGATGAGAAAGATTTCAAAACAGCCTACTCATATTTCTACGAAGCCTTCGAAGGTTTTGATAGTGTAGAATCACCCAAAGCACTTACGGCTCTCAAATATATGCTTCTATCAAAAATAATGGTCAGCAGTCCCGAAGATGTCCAACATATTGTTAGTGGTAAGCTGGCTTTCAAACATGCCGGCGAGGATATAGAAGCAATGAAAGCAGTCGCACAAGCAGCACACAAACGTTCTCTTGCAGATTTCCAACAGGCCGTCAAGCAGTATAAACACGAATTAGAAGATGATGTTATTGTTAGAGCACATTTAGGAACTTTGTATGACAATATGTTGGAACAGAACCTTTGCAGAATTATAGAACCATATTCCAGGGTGCAGGTCGAGTATATAGCTAAAGCGATAAAGCTTCCAGTACTTCAAGTAGAGAAAAAGCTTTCCCAAATGATTTTAGATGCAAAGTTTCATGGAATATTGGATCAGGGCGAAGGTAATTATTAAATAATATATTTTCAGGAAGTAAAAAGTAATACAAATATGAAAAATGAGTAGGAATTGTACATTTTTTATTACAAGATATAGTTACTACAAATGATGATAATTAAAAATTGTGATTGTAACTGTATTTAAAATATTATTTTTTTTCTAATTCCTCTTTAAAATTGAAGTAATGCATAGATTAAATAATTCTTGATACATACACATTGTTAATAGGGATTTTTTATAATATTTACGAGAAAAAGAAATGTGAAATATAAATTTTTTCATAGACCTTTTGATATGTTTATGTTTCTAAATCTTGAAAGCGATCAACAAATTAGAAGAAGAAGTAAGAAATTATGGACTGGAAATAAATGCAGACGCAACAAAATATATGAAAATAGGGGAAAACTAGAAGAGAAAGCAAACATACAATTTTTGAAACAGTGTTCGCCTTTTACTATCTAGGAGTAACTTTGGGACAAACAACCAGAGACAGGATAAAGGAAAGGATACAAAAAGGCTACGAAGTCTATGTAAGAAACAGGAACTTATTAAAAAATAATAACATAACCAAAATAAAAATTTACAAAACCCTAATAAGACCAGTTATGGAAACAACAGTAATCAACAAAAGGGAAGAAAAAGAACTGGAAAAAACTGAGAGAAAAATAATGAGAACTAGTTCCAAACATAACACAGGAGGGTGAATGAAAAACAAATAAATAGAGAAAGAGCTGGGGAAGGAAAATATGAGAAGAAAATCAACTGAAATGATCCAAAGAATAATGCAATGGACCTCATTGTGCCGAAAGGAATGAAAAATAATAACAATAGCAGTCAAGACAGACGTTAAACTATAAAGAAAACAAAAATAGAAAACAAGGAATAATCTACATCAAAAAAGGATTTTAAAGCGCTGAAAGCAATAGCCATAATTTGAAATTGAAAGGCTTGATGATGTTTCCAAATCTAAATTTTTTGATAAAGACTGCAACAGGCCGAAATGTCAAACTATTTATTTTTTTTTTCATGATGATTTGTCTTGAGTTTAGGTCTCTTTATTATGAACATTAGTTTAAAATAATGGGTCGAAGTAGATTAAAATGTTATTTTTAACAGATTTTGATAGAAAAGTATCCTAAAAACAAGACAAATCATCATGAAAAACATAAAAAGGTCTAAGAAGTGAAAAGTTGTGGATAATTATATTTATTTTCGGAGTTCCAAATAGTTTTTTATATATTTTTATTGTTTTTGAGACTTTAGTCTCAATTTAATTTTACTTATTTATTTTTCTTTATTGAAAATCATCAAGTTTATCTTATACGTATTTTTTTAAATTTATATATTAAATTATAAATCAATTGGTTATTGCCTTATTTAAAAAAATTTACCAATCAAGTAAAGTGAGATTAAATCTAGTTTTTCCAGTGAGAGCCCGAATGATCCCAAATTTTTATTTATATTACTATGGATTATTAGAGTAGGATCGTACTTTGCTATAATTTTGTACGTATTTTTTTCTAAAACACCTAATCAGTTCTACTATTCACAATCTATGATTCCACAATACTACTTTGATTTTTTTGAGGAGAATTTTTAAATTGTTGACATGCTCTTTGTTCTTGCAGGTGTCCTAATAGTTTTTGAAGAGAGTGCAGTAGATAAAACATATGAAATGGCCCTAGAAACAATCCAGAGTATGAGCAAAGTAGTAGACACCCTCTATCAAAAAGCGAAGAAATTGTCATAGGTATAATATAGCAGAAACAAAAAAAAAATGTTGTGAAAATAAATGACTGTAAATTTTTTTCCAAACTAGTTTTTTCTCAATATCGAGTTTATATAATAACAATTATTTAATTCGCTTATGTTATATTTGAATTTATTTTTGAAAAAATGTCTATAATTGTCTTTTTCAAACTAACAAGGTTACCTTTTATGGAAATTTTGTTAAATACACACACACATAAAAAAATTATATTTTAGGATACTTAAAAATGCTTTTTTAACTGGGTAAAATTGTGTTTGAAATTAAAATTATAAAATAACGATGCAATTTATTACATTCACCAAAATTTCCTTTCTAATTACTATTTGTTCACATCGAAATGGCTTTTGACTCAAACCTAGATTATTTAGTTTTGGTGTCAATGACCCCATACAACTCTTGTTACACTTCCACATTCTTCTCTCTTGATATTTAAATTAATTTGTGGATGAGACTTAATTTTTTCTATAAAGAATTATGAAAAAAACTGTAAAATTTCAAAATTATAAAATAACGATGCAATTTCTTAGATTCATCAACTTTTACTTCCCAAAAAAACATCTAAGTCTTTTAAGGTAATTTATATCAGTTGTAAGTCAGCGTGACTAGTTTTTGTTCACATTGAAATGGCTTTTGACTCAAACATAGATCATATTTGTGACACCCCCTTTCCCTAACTTAGTTATTTTGAGATTTAAAGCAAATAAGACCAATTTTTTGTATATTTCCACTAAAAGTGGAATTTTCTACGACTGTAACTTATGTTTTTCATTTAGTTTTGGTGTCAATGACCCCATACACCCCTTGTTACACTTCCTCACATCTCTATATTTGAATTAATTTGAGAATGAGGCCATGGATTTTGACTTAAACGTACATCATATTTAATAATGTATATAATTTTTTTAATGCCTTAGTTTCATATAAAACTTCAATTTTTTAAGGTTAGTACCAAATATCTCTTGATAAATCGTCTGATTTTAGGTCTCTTCTAATAGTAGATTAGTTTTTAAAGTAGGTAAAAAATGAAATAGGTCGAAACTTCAATTTCCTGTTTCAAAAACTAATTTTCCATCAAAAGAGACCTAAAATCAGGACGATTTTTCAACAAAAACATATAAAAAGGTTGAAAAGTTATAAGCGCCGAAGAATTTTTTTCATATTCGCCCCATGAACTGGCCTAAAAGAGTTGGGCGTGCCATTCTTAAAAAATAACCTAATTTCATTTTTTAAAATTCACTGTTTTTTTTCCAATTAAACAAAAAACTTATAATTTTGCTTACATAAATAAATTTACAACATAAATAAATTAAAAAAAAACAATATTTTGACTACAGAAACGAATCTTTTAAATGCGTTTAACATTTTTCCATGCATGCTCATCAGATGGCGTTGTCGAATCGAATAGGCATTTCTAGAGATGAACGCGGCTATGTACACAGATGCTGAATAGAATCGTTACGAATAATATATAATCAGTTATTATAAATTCGGTGAGCTTTCACACAAATTTGGAAACATTTTATAAAAATAGAATATTTTCCATGATTATTAAGTATTTTATTACGAAAATTTATTTTAAAGGAAAAAAAGGGCTTCAAATTAGCAAGTAATTTAATAGAGTTTGTGGTGTATATGTTAATGGAAATTCGTTCATGATGGGTTAATAGGAACAATAACTATAGAAAAATAGATACAGATGCGTATTTTTAACAATGTATACTACAAAAAATTATTTTTGAAATTATTCACTCCCTATTCAACCGTAAGTATATATTTGTATAATGGTATTATAATTAAGAGAAGTCTATATATTTTTTGTTCAATTTTTAACAAATTCTTAAGCTCAATAGTAAAACACTTCCAAATATTTTTTGTTTCATTTCTATTAGGATATTTAGAGATCGTTACTAAATTACGTCACATAATTTCCATGATTTTTAATTCTCCCCACTCCGTTATTGTCGCATTGTTACATTTGTGTCAGCCTCTTTTTCCAGTGCAGACATTTAAGTTTTAACATAAAAAATAATCAAATTAAACCATTTTTTTATTTATTTTCATTAAAAGTAAGAAGTGGACTGAAATCTACTTGTGTTTTATTTGCTACTAATTTACAGTGACGTCACAAAGTCATTGACCCCACACACCAATTATCACACTTTGTTACTGTACTCTTAATACTTGATTTACTTTATTGATAAGAAAAACTAGCTCAATATATCTTAAGGTTTTCATTGAGTAAAGATAATTTTCTCAATATATTTTTGATTCACGTAATAACTAAGATTAATTATTTCGAAGTTTAAACTGTTTTAATTATTTATCCCTTTTTTCTTAGGGAATCACATGTCTTAAAATTCGTTATATTTGCCCTAATATCCATAGAAATCCCAATAAAAAGAACAAACGTCAAGTGTAAGTTGAATCTCAAAAAATCAGGTTTTGCTTAGAGATGGAAACTAATTATTTACCTGTTTCAAAATAACAGTTTTTCATATAAAAATTGATTAAAAGGTCTTACCAATTTTCCATTTCTTGTTTAATTAACGGTATCTTATTTGTACTTTTAGTGGAATAAGGGATAGCAAAAGAATTTTACTCTAATTCGTAGTTACTAGTATTAGTTTAGTACTATAAATGCTATCAAACGCCGCTTCTCTACTTTTAGGTTAAAAAAATTTCTTCCATAAACTATTATAGTTACATACTCCCCTGAATGATAGGATATAGTCGTCGATCGACAAGAAACATTCTTTTTGTATAAACTTTTTATAAAAGTCTGAATTATAAAAAATTAATTTTGGTAGTTTATATATAATGCTGCAACCAAATTTACATGAGTGTAATACGTGTTGCCTACACGTTATAGAGAGAAACATCTTAAATTAAAACTAATATCAATTAAATTGTAATTATATTTTGACTGTTTATTTTATCTGAAGGATCTCAGGAATATAAATTTTCGTTAGAGTAGTGCATTGTAGAAAATGATTCTCTCAACCATCATACCAATCTTAATATCACAAAAATAACCTTACTACCATAATATATAGTCCTCTAAAATGAGGATTCAAATTTTAATTTGAAAGGCAAGTTTGCATTTTTCTATTACACGTTATTTAAGCATAGAATTTATTATTAACAAATGTGGAATGTTTGTAATAAGTCATTAACAGCTCACCCATTTCTTATAAAAAATGTGTATTTAGTAATTTAAATTCTAATTTTATTGGACTAATAACTTAATTTGAACTGATTGCTTCGTATACTGTGTATTTATATGATAAAGTGTTATTGCCATGTATTATTACATACATTGTCTACGCAATTATGTTAAGTATGGACATAAATACGTGCACGTGTGTACTTTAGATGCATATCAATATTATGTTCTGTAATTTACCTTCACACAACGGGCCATAATACCATCAGTGCCTTTGAAATATTACAAAACGGTTTTGACATCTACCCCACTGCAATTATTCGTTTTTGACCTTATTATTTTTTTTGTATAAATAAACAAAAATTGTTCGATATGTTATCATTTGATTGAACCTCTTTAAAGTACAAGAAAAACGGTTGAATTCGATTCAAAATGTTCCCGAAATTGGTAAGTATAACAAACATTAATATTAATAACTTTTTGGATGGCACTGTATATTCTTCATAGTCAAGAACAATAGCAGACATTTATAACAAACTAATTTGGCAACGTCGTAAACAATTAATTTAAAAGCTTAATTTCATTAATTTCTCATTTTATTTATGCTGATTATTGTAGTTCTAATAAAATATATTTTTCATTTTTATGGTTAATAGACTTCAATTTTCACTTCCACACAGTTTAATTATTTTTACTAAGAGATAAATATCAAAAATAGGTTTTGTCCATCATTACAATATATAGGATAATGATAAATCTAACCTATAATTATGAGGCAAGAATTAATTATTTTAATACTTAATATTAGTTTAAGGAGTTGAAATTACACTGTAATGATTCACAAATTATTTTTCTTTGACTATTTTATATACGTTACTAAAAATATTTAATTCGATATAAGTAATGACCGCCTAATTTAGACATCATCCATCTCTATTTAGAACTTAAATTCTGACGCGAGCGCCATCGTGTAATAATACAGTTTCCGGAATGTTCGGAATTGTTCGTTACTATACGCCGTTAATCGTATAAATAATTTAATAGTTATGGATTATAAAAATTAGAATCCATTATAAATAAATAATTTATTTCAGTTCATCTTTGCTGCAATCGTGGCTTTAGCTTTTGCTTCTCCAGTCGCCGAACCAAAAGCTGATCCCAAACCGAGTTTAATTGCTGCTGCGTATACCGCACCGGTTGTAGCTGCACCTCTAACTACTTATTCCTATCCATATGCGTATGCTAGTTACGTAGCACCATCAGTTTACAGCGCCGGTTTGACCGCATATTCGCCTTATACTGGATCTTATGTAGTTGTTTAAAATGATGTAACAAACTTGATTGGTTTATTTATTATAATTAAACTATCATGATAAATTTAAATTTGTTGTTTTTATTTATTCGTTACTGTTTTTCGGAGTAGTAACGTTTTGTTATGTATACTTTTTCACATAACCTCAAACACCAAACTTCACCGGACACGTAAGACAATAAATGCGGGAATATTAAAACTAATATGAACTAGAAGTTTCAACTGATCATTTATTTGTTTTATATTTCAAAATACAATTATATATTAACAAAAAATTATGGCACTTTGTGAATAATTAAATTGACTTAGATGGCAACAACGCCAACGCCGTTCCATCCATTCCAGCCGTTGTATCCTACGATTGGGGCTGGGTATGCGTATGGAGTAGCATAAGAGTATACGCTAGGGTAAGGAATTGCTGCGTATGGGCTGTAGGCCAGTGGTGAGTTGTACAACCATGGTTTTGGTTCGGGAGCAGCGCTGACGTAGGCCAATACAATGGCAAAAAAGAAGAATACCTAAAAAATTAATAATATTGAACGTTTCTATTATTTATTTTCTACATATACGAGGTGAGATAAGAAAATATTGTAATTTATTTTATTAAAAATATAATAAAACAATACAGTAAGTACATCAAAACATTAAATTCAAAAGGAAAAATATTAATTTGTAGATGAAGAAAGAACGTTAGTAGGTTTGTCTGTTAATAGAATTAACTATAAAGAATTTTTTAACATACGGTAAAACTTATATATGATATTAACAATATGATAATTTAATAAATTTGTAATATTATCTTTTCCAGAAATAATGATAATTTAATAAATTTGTTGCATTATCCTTGTCAGAATCACCAAGATAGAGTGAAATAGAAACTTTAAATTCGGTTTTTATCAACTTTAATAATCAAACAAAGTCCGAATTGGGAAAATTTGTGAAGAATGTACGAAAATATGTTAATTTAATAAATTTGTTGCATTATCCTTGTCAGAATCACCAAGATAGAGTGAAATAGAAACTTTAAATTCGGTTTTTATCAACTTTAATAATCAAACAAAGTCCGAATTGGGAAAATTTGTGAAGAATGTACGAAAATATGTTAATTTAATAAATTTGTTGCATTATCCTTGTCAGAATCACCAAGATAGAGTGAAATAGAAACTTTAAATTCGGTTTTTATCAACTTTAATAATCAAACAAAGTCCGAATTGGGAAAATTTGTGAAGAATGTACGAAAATATGTTAATTTAATAAATTTGTTGCATTATCCTTGTCAGAATCACCAAGATAGAGTGAAATAGAAACTTTAAATTCGGTTTTTATCAACTTTAATAATCAAACAAAGTCCGAATTGGGAAAATTTGTGAAGAATGTACGAAAATATGTTAATTTAATAAATTTGTTGCATTATCCTTGTCAGAATCACCAAGATAGAGTGAAATAGAAACTTTAAATTCGGTTTTTATCAACTTTAATAATCAAACAAAGTCCGAATTGGGAAAATTTGTGAAGAATGTACGAAAATATGTTAATTTAATAAATTTGTTGCATTATCCTTGTCAGAATCACCAAGATAGAGTGAAATAGAAACTTTAAATTCGGTTTTTATCAACTTTAATAATCAAACAAAGTCCGAATTGGGAAAATTTGTGAAGAATGTACGAAAATATGTTAATTTAATAAATTTGTTGCATTATCCTTGTCAGAATCACCAAGATAGAGTGAAATAGAAACTTTAAATTCGGTTTTTATCAACTTTAATAATCAAACAAAGTCCGAATTGGGAAAATTTGTGAAGAATGTAAGAAAATATGTTAATTTAATAAATTTGTTGCATTATCCTTGTCAGAATCACCAATAAAGCATGAAAGGGAAGGTTTGAAATTGGTTTTTGTACTTTTTAAACAATCGTATATACCCAAAATTCAGAACACATGCAAAGGACCGATGAAACTACAATAATTTACTAGCATTGTGTCATTGTCCTTAACAGGTGTGTCAGTATAACCGATTTTCTTAGCGAGACGTGTTTTGAGGTTATTAAATAATAATTAACATATTTCCAACGACCAAAAAGCAAATGCTTTGTCACCAAGTTTATCTCAACATCATATATGACCCATTTGAAACGAAGGAAATTGCTGAAAAAAATATTTTGTTACTTACCAATTTCATTTTGATGGTTGATTATTTGATCGAGTAAAAATCAAATTCTGTCGATTTCTCAATATCTTCCCATTTTTATATCAATCACCGCACATTATAATTCACCCCACTATGCACTTTTGACTTGTTTTATATAATAATAAATATTTGGAAGGACGAATAGATTATCAAAAATAAATATTCTAATTTTTTTTATAATCGCATGAATATACATTACGGAGAATCATAATAAATGACTTAATAATAAGAAATTCGAAATAAAATCTGAAACATAGATAAACGAAGGACGAAATTACAATTTTTGATAATTAATTATCGTCTATTTGGTTCTATTCGATTTTCAGGATATTCCAAAGGTGTGGACTGGAAGTAGGACTTCTCTGTCCAATTTGTCCCACAACAACTCAATCGGGTTGAGATCGAGCGACTATTGTGGCCATTTAATTTTATTTTGACGTCTACTTTTCCCTGTAGAAGTACCCAGATTCATTGATCTGAGCTGCTATCTCTGGGCTCTCGATGTTGCCCGAGTTTTAACCGATAGTTTCTTGGTTTCACCCATTTCAAAACTGGATTCGCTTATTGTATGTCGCAGGGTTAACTGGGACTAAACTACAATCATAAACATCGGTCGATACTTGCTAGTTTTAGCTTGTTGACAAAATATGAAGGTACGATCGTATAAAGTAAACATTTGGCAAATATTTTGGTATTTTTTCACTATTATAAACTTTTGATTTCGAAAATTTATCTTGTAATACCAGCCAACTGTTAAGTTAATCATGTCTTTACATTTGAACACTTTTCTTTCGTTAGAATGCTCGCTAGAATGTTCCATAGAATGCTCGCTAGAACGCTCGTTAGAACGCTCGCTGGAATGCTCTTGTATATATTTTTTGTCATGTTACATTAACAAAAAAACTCATTATAAATGAAAACTTAGTTTATTAGTACCTTTAGGACAAAATTCATCGAGCAGGGCTTGAGAAAAGTGGTATTTCGTGGTTATAACATTTTATGTGTTGTACAAAGTTTCCAAATTAACTTATTGTCGAACTTTATAAGTTTCTATGTCTAAATGATGAATTGTTAGAGTAATAAAAAATATTAGAGGCCTTGAATGTACTTTACGACTTCAGTTTTATTGTTTTATTTGGTACAATTAACAATTTTTGACAATATTTGACACATTTTTATCGTATCTCTGTATATTTCAGAAGCAGAATCTGATTAAATCATTAAATTGGTTCTGATAACTCATATTTTTTATAATTATAAAGGCTGCTTCTAAAATTCCTATATTTTTTATCTTCAAATTTACGTGCTGTAGATCGCTAGGTCTTAAGGTCAATTTATTAAGTTTTATGCAAGCAATAACCAAATTCAACCATTTTTTTTTGTTTATGACGGTGCCAAACCAATAAAAATAGATATTCAAGTCATATGACCACGCATACGCACTAGTAATAACCAAATTCAACCATTTTTTTGTTTATGTCAGTATCAAATCAATAAAAATAGGTATACAGGTCATATGACCACGTATACGCAACCAAAGTCGACCATTTTTTGTTTATGACCTTGTTAAACCAATAAAAATAGGTATTCAAGTCATATGACCAGGCATACGCACTATAAATAACCAAATTCAACCATTTTTTTGTTTATGTCAGTACCAAACCAATAAAAATAGGTATACAGGTCATATGACCACGTATACGCAACCAAAGTCGACCATTTTTTGTTTATGATAGTGCCAAACCAATAAAAATAGATATTCAAGTCATATGACCACGTATACGCAACCAAATTCATCCATTTTATGTTTATGACAGTGCCAAACCAATAAAAATAGGTATACAGGTCATATGACCATGCATACCCACTAGAAATAACCAAATTCAACCATTTTTTTGTTTATGTCAGTACCAAACCAATAAAAATAGGTATATAGGTCATATGACCACGTATACGCAACCAAAGTCGACCATTTTTTGTTTATGACCTTGTCAAACCAATAAAAATAGGTATTCAAGTCATATGACCAGGCATACGCACTATAAATAACCAAATTCAACCATTTTTTTGTTTATGTCAGTACCAAACCAATAAAAATAGGTATACAGGTCATATGACCACGTATACGCAACCAAAGTCGACCATTTTTTGTTTATGATAGTGCAAAACCAATAAAAATAGATATTCAAGTCATATGACCACGTATACGCAACCAAATTCATCCATTTTATGTTTATGACAGTGCCAAACCAATAAAAATAGGTATACAGGTCATATGACCATGCATACCCACTAGAAATAACCAAATTCAACCATTTTTTTGTTTATGTCAGTACCAAACCAATAAAAATAGGTATACAGGTCATATGACCACGTATACGCAACCAAAGTCGACCATTTTTTGTTTATGACCTTGTCAAACCAATAAAAATAGGTATTCAAGTCATATGACCAGGCATACGCACTATAAATAACCAAATTCATCCATTTTTTTGTTTATGTCAGTACCAAACCAATAAAAATAGGTATACAGGTCATATGACCACGTATACGCAACCAAAGTCGACCATTTTTTGTTTATGATAGTGCAAAACCAATAAAAATAGATATTCAAGTCATATGACCACGTATACGCAACCAAATTCATCCATTTTATGTTTATGACAGTGCCAAACCAATAAAAATAGGTATACAGGTCATATGACCATGCATACCCACTAGAAATAACCAAATTCAACCATTTTTTTGTTTATGTCAGTACCAAACCAATAAAAATAGGTATATAGGTCATATGACCACGTATACGCAACCAAAGTCGACCATTTTTTGTTTATGACCTTGTCAAACCAATAAAAATAGGTATTCAAGTCATATGACCAGGCATACGCACTATAAATAACCAAATTCAACCATTTTTTTTGTTTATGTCAGTACCAAACCAATAAAAATAGGTATACAGGTCATATGACCACGTATACGCAACCAAAGTCGACCATTTTTTGTTTATGATAGTGCAAAACCAATAAAAATAGATATTCAAGTCATATGACCACGTATACGCAACCAAATTCATCCATTTTATGTTTATGACAGTGCCAAACCAATAAAAATAGGTATACAGGTCATATGACCATGCATACCCACTAGAAATAACCAAATTCAACCATTTTTTTGTTTATGTCAGTACCAAACCAATAAAAATAGGTATACAGGTCATATGACCACGTATACGCAACCAAAGTCGACCATTTTTTGTTTATGACCTTGTCAAACCAATAAAAATAGGTATTCAAGTCATATGACCAGGCATACGCACTATAAATAACCAAATTCATCCATTTTTTTGTTTATGTCAGTACCAAACCAATAAAAATAGGTATACAGGTCATATGACCACGTATACGCAACCAAAGTCGACCATTTTTTGTTTATGATAGTGCCAAACCAATAAAAATAGATATTCAAGTCATATGACCACGTATACGCAACCAAATTCATCCATTTTATGTTTATGACAGTGCCAAACCAATAAAAATAGGTATACAGGTCATATGACCATGCATACCCACTAGAAATAACCAAATTCAACCATTTTTTTGTTTATGTCAGTACCAAACCAATAAAAATAGGTATATAGGTCATATGACCACGTATACGCAACCAAAGTCGACCATTTTTTGTTTATGACCTTGTCAAACCAATAAAAATAGGTATTCAAGTCATATGACCAGGCATACGCACTATAAATAACCAAATTCAACCATTTTTTTGTTTATGTCAGTACCAAACCAATAAAAATAGGTATACAGGTCATATGACCACGTATACGCAACCAAAGTCGACCATTTTTTGTTTATGATAGTGCAAAACCAATAAAAATAGATATTCAAGTCATATGACCACGTATACGCAACCAAATTCATCCATTTTATGTTTATGACAGTGCCAAACCAATAAAAATAGGTATACAGGTCATATGACCATGCATACCCACTAGAAATAACCAAATTCAACCATTTTTTTGTTTATGTCAGTACCAAACCAATAAAAATAGGTATACAGGTCATATGACCACGTATACGCAACCAAAGTCGACCATTTTTTGTTTATGACCTTGTCAAACCAATAAAAATAGGTATTCAAGTCATATGACCAGGCATACGCACTATAAATAACCAAATTCATCCATTTTTTTGTTTATGTCAGTACCAAACCAATAAAAATAGGTATACAGGTCATATGACCACGTATACGCAACCAAAGTCGACCATTTTTTGTTTATGATAGTGCAAAACCAATAAAAATAGATATTCAAGTCATATGACCACGTATACGCAACCAAATTCATCCATTTTATGTTTATGACAGTGCCAAACCAATAAAAATAGGTATACAGGTCATATGACCATGCATACCCACTAGAAATAACCAAATTCAACCATTTTTTTGTTTATGTCAGTACCAAATCAATAAAAATAGGTATACAGGTCATATGACCACGTATACGCAACCAAAGTCGACCATTTTTTGTTTATGACCTTGTCAAACCAATAAAAATAGGTATTCAAGTCATATGACCACGCATACGCACTAGCAATAACCAAATTCATCCATTTTTTGTTTATGTCAGTACCAAACCAATAAAAATAGGTATACAGGTCATATGACCACGTATACGCAACCAAAGTCGACCATTTTTTGTTTATGACCTTGTCAAACCAATAAAAATAGGTATTCAAGTCATATGACCACGTATACGCAATGGCAATTACCAAATTAAACCATTTTTGGTTATTTTTCTGGTGTGACGTTCCTTTATTTCAGTCCAAGCTTCATCGTCACCAAAAATAAGCAGGGAAACCAATATTATAATTTTTTTTCGTTACAAAAACCAATTTTTTTCAAAAAAATATCTTGTGTAGCTTTTTTTTATGATAATATTTGGTAATTGTCTTCATTTTGAATGTATGAACTTCCATATTGCACAATATCATACACACTCTATTATATTTATTTAAAATCGTCCTAAAGCACTAGACAGTTCGGAAAGTCGCGAAAAATTTTTTTACTCGACGTTTCGCTGATTTAATTGAACCTAACTTCTTAAATCTTAAATCTCGCCACTGTTTTGCATTGCATGGACTAGCGTGAATCTTCGTAGATAATGAAAAGAGCGCGCAGAACACGTTTATAAAGAATTGAAAACCATATTAATTGAATTCACTAAATTCCAATCGAAATTTCGATTCTGCTTTTATAAAAAATAATAAACGCACCCCGTACAGTACCAGTGACGATATCAATGGTTAGCAATGCGATAGAGATGTTGCCAAATCTACTAGTACCGAAACTTGAAATAAAAACAGAATTACATAAAACTATCGACTATATTTTATACAACTTATTTAGTTATAAACAATTTCTAATAAAATAATAATTATCTTATTAGACAGCGATTACGCCGGGCCATCCGCTGTATCCGTTCCATCCGTAACCGTTCCATCCGTTGTAACCGTTCAATCCGGCGTAACCGTTCCATCCTACGATTGGCGAGGAGTATAGAGATGGGGTACCGTAAGGATATAAACCAGGATAAGAGAGTGCTGCATATGGGCTGTAACCCAACGGGGCACTGTAGACTACTGCTTTCGATCCCGGTTTCGGTTTTGGCTCGGGATCCGCGTTGACGGCGACCAATAAGGCGGCGACGAAGAAGATTATCTGAAATAATTCACACACTGAATTCTTCGCAAAATTCGAATGAAATTAGAGCTCAGTATGTGAGCAGGTTTCATTGTATGTTTTTTTTAGATCCCTCCGAAGTATTCTGTTGATTATAGCGTATTTTATTTTAATTATAGTAACAAAATGAGACGCCGATCCTTATCTAAAACGGAATTACAAAAAAATGCCGAAGAAATATCTGAGCTAGAGCCTGTAATCAACAATATCTGACAAAAGTAGACGCCAATTCACCTGAAAATACAATATTTGATATGATTTGACCTTATTAGACATCAGAAAACATCAATCAACATACGAATCGACTTCTATTGATTGTTAATCGACAATATCTGACAAAAGTAGACGCCAATTCACCTGAAAATACAATAATTGATATGATTTGACCTTATTAGACATCAGAAAACATCAATCAACATACGAATCGACTTCTATTGATTGTTAATCGACAATATCTGACAAAAGTAGACGCCAACTCCCCTGAAAATACAATAATTGATTTGATTTGACCTTATTAGACATCAGAAAACATCAATCAACATTCGACTCGACTTCTATTGATTGTTAATCGACAATATCTGACAAAAGTAGACGCCAATTCCCCTGAAAATACAATAATTGATTTGATTTGACCTTATTAAACATCAAAAAACATCAATCAACATTCGACTCGACTTCTATTGATTGTTAATCGACAATATCTGACAAAAGTAGACGCCAATTCCCCTGAAAATACAATAATTGATTTGATTTGACCTTATTAGACATCAGAAAACATCAATCAACATTCGACTCGACTTCTATTGATTGTTAATCGACAATATCTGACAAAAGTAGACGCCAATTCCCCTGAAAATACAATAATTGATTTGATTTGACCTTATTAGACATCAGAAAACATCAATCAACATTCGACTCGACTTCTATTGATTGTTAATCGACAATATCTGACAAAAGTAGACGCCAATTCCCCTGAAAATACAATAATTGATTTGATTTGACCTTATTAGACATCAGAAAACATCAATCAACATTCGACTCGACTTCTATTGATTGTTAATCGACAATATCTGACAAAAGTAGACGCCAATTCCCCTGAAAATACAATAATTGATTTGATTTGACCTTATTAGACATCAGAAAACATCAATCAACATTCGACTCGACTTCTATTGATTGTTAATCGACAATATCTGACAAAAGTAGACGCCAATTCCCCTGAAAATACAATAATTGATTTGATTTGACCTTATTAGACATCAGAAAACATCAATCAACATTCGACTCGACTTCTATTGATTGTTAATCGACAATATCTGACAAAAGTAGACGCCAATTCCCCTGAAAATACAATAATTGATTTGATTTGACCTTATTAAACATCAAAAAACATCAATCAACATTCGACTCGACTTCTATTGATTGTTAATCGACAATATCTGACAAAAGTAGACGCCAATTCCCCTGAAAATACAATAATTGATTTGATTTGACCTTATTAGACATCAGAAAACATCAATCAACATTCGACTCGACTTCTATTGATTGTTAATCGACAATATCTGACAAAAGTAGACGCCAATTCCCCTGAAAATACAATAATTGATTTGATTTGACCTTATTAGACATCAGAAAACATCAATCAACATTCGACTCGACTTCTATTGATTGTTAATCGACAATATCTGACAAAAGTAGACGCCAATTCCCCTGAAAATACAATAATTGATTTGATTTGACCTTATTAGACATCAGAAAACATCAATCAACATTCGAATCGACTTATATTGAATGTTTCAAAAGAATCGGTGGAATATCAAATATAAACAATTTCATCAAGAAAAAAATACAAAAAATACAAAAAATATTATGTATCGTTAATATACTTACCAATTTCATTTTGTAAGTTGCTTATTTGTTTGAGGACAAACTACTGATGATGATTTCTCAAAATCCTCCGACTTTTATATCAATTTTAAGTATAATGATTTGCCCCCCTTTATTTATATTTGATTTAACATTTTTTGAGGACGAACATATTATTAAAAAATATAATTTTTCATTAAAATTTATGAATAAACATTAATCTGAGCACGGAAATAAAAATTTCGAAACAACAAAAAAAATAACCTCGATAATATTATTTTTCTGTGAAGAAACTTTATTGCAACGAATATTCCTTTCAGGCGATTACCAAATTTTGTTTGTTTATAAAAATACGTTTAATTTACATTAACTTTATACTCCCACAATAAAAAAAAGCTTTTCACTACGAGGTTTATCAGAAAAGATTTCTAGAAACTACACTAAATAAGATGATATAATCATGGAAGAGATAGGCTTCGTTTCTTCTTTTTTTATGTGCCTTTTCCTGTCCTTCTGAGCTGTAGGATCATCTTCAAAGCGAAAATATTCACCAGCTCTTCTTATACCGGTCCTGTCCTAAATATTTCGGAACCACGACCTTGCGCCAATGAGTATGAGTTGTAACTTCTTTCAGGATTTTACGGTCATTGTCCTTCGACGCTTGCGAAACTTTATTCTGAATGACTCAAGCTGGTTCATCATCCTAACTATACACAACATGCAACCATGCGTTGTTTTAACTTCAAGTTATTGAAAGTTCACGCCAGTTTACGTGAAAATACAAGACTCAATTTGATTTGACCTTATTAGACATCAAAAGACAACAATCAACATTCGAATCGACTTCAATTGATTGTTTATCGACAATATCTGACAAAAGTAAACGCCAATTTATGTGAAAATACAAGACTTGATTTGATTTGACCTTATTAGACATGAATAGACAACAATCAACATTCTACTCGACTTCAATTGATTGTTATTCGACAATATCTGACAAAAGTAGACGCCAATTTACCTGCAAATACAAGACTTGTTTTGATTTGACCTTATTAGACATCAGAAGACATCAATCAACATTCGACTCGACTTCAATTAATTGTTTATCGACAATATCTGACAAAAGTAGACGCCAGTTTATGTGAAAATACAAGACTTGATTTGATTTGACCTTATTAGACATGAATAGACAACAATCAACATTCGACTCGACTTCTATTGATTGTTATTCGGCAATATCTGACAAAAGTAGACGCCAATTTACCTGCAAATACAAGACTTGTTTTGATTTGACCTTATTAGACATCAGAAGACATCAATCAACATTCGACTCGACTTCAATTAATTGTTTATCGACAATATCTGACAAAAGTAGACGCCAGTTTATGTGAAAATACAAGACTTGATTTGATTTGACCTTACTAGACATGAATAGACAACAATCAACATTCGACTCGACTTCTATTGATTGTTATTCGGCAATATCTGACAAAATAGACGCCAATTCCCCTGAAAATACAATAATTGATTCGATTTGACCTTTCTAGACATCAGAAGACATCAATCAACATTCAATTCGACTTCTATTGATTGTTAATCGATAATATCTGACAAAATAGACGCCAATTCACCTGAAAATACAATAATTGATTTGATTTGACCTTATTAGACATCAGAAAACATCAATCAACATTCGACTCGACTTCAATTGATTGTTAATCGACAATATCTGACAAAAGTAGACGCCAATTCACCTGAAAATACAATAATTGATTTGATTTGACCTTTTTAGACATCAGAAAACATCAATCAACATTCGACTCGACTTCAATTGATTGCTAATCGACAATATCTGACAAAAGTAGACGCCAATTCACCTGAAAATACAATAATTGATTTGATTTGACCTTTTTAGACATCAGAAAACATCAATCAACATTCGACTCGACTTCAATTGATTGCTAATCGACAATATCTGACAAAAGTAGACGCCAATTCACCTGAAAATACAATAATTGATTTGATTTGACCTTTTTAGACATCAGAAAACATCAATCAACATTCGACTCGACTTCAATTGATTGTTAATCGACAATATCTGACAAAAGTAGACGCCAATTCACCTGAAAATACAATAATTGATTTGATTTGACCTTTTTAGACATCAGAAAACATCAATCAACATTCGACTCGACTTCAATTGATTGCTAATCGACAATATCTGACAAAAGTAGACGCCAATTCACCTGAAAATACAATAATTGATTTGATTTGACCTTTTTAGACATCAGAAGATTTAGATATTAAAGACCTGCTCAATTTGGCATCCATTAAGTTCTAGAATTAGTGCCATTGTGGGGTTTTCTGTTGAATATTATGAATTTGGTGTTTAATATTGATTTTCAGACCTTGCGCAGGCTTCATTGAGAAAGCAGTAATAATATTGTCCCCATATTACGTTTTTTCCCATAGAAATGCTTCAACAAATTTCTTTTCCATATTGTCTAGCGAAGATGGAAACTGTGCCTTACAAACCAAAAATTTTATTATCTGTTATTTTTTTTATATTATTCTTTAACTATAAATTTTTTCTTGAGTGTTTATGATTGTAGTTTAGTCCCAGCTTTATATCTGAATCAGTACGTCTAGGTAACGGACTCAATACATACTTTGGGGGTTATATAACTTCTCATTTGAACAGTAGAAAAATGATTTGGTTTATAAGAAAGTTCTAGATTGTTATTCAAAATAAAACCAAAATGTATTTAGAATTTTCAATCAAATTTATTCAATACATCCTAATACCAAAGATATAATTTTTCTTTTAAACTACAACAGCGTTTAATCCGTGGTAACCGCTCCATGCAGGGTATCCGTTCCATCCTACGACAGGTGAGGGGTAAACAGCTGGGGTAGCATAAGAATATACACTTGGGTAAGGAATTGCTGCGTAGGTCAATGGCGAGTTGTACAACCATGGTTTTGGATCGGCTTTTGGCTCGGGAGCAGCGCTGACGTAGGCCAATACAACGGCAAAGAAGAAGACTAACTGCAAAAAAGTTCAAATATTAATATGGAATTATGATATAAGGTCTATTTTTTATCTATTTTGACCTATTGAACTTATATATAAAAGTGATTTTTTAGTATAAGTTGAAAACACAATACAATTGAAGTTTTAATGTTGGCAATGGCGGCCTGTCATTGTTAATTGTCAAACAATATGGAAAACAATGGAATAATCACTGATTTCATCACAAGTATCATGATTTTGACAGGTACTTTGTAGCTAGTACAAGCATCCGGCGACGAATCTGTAACCAACGGGACACAGCTTTGAACATAACCTCTAAACTGTTATTGTGTATTTTAAGTGCGTGTATGACCATTCCGAACTTCCATGACGTTTTATTGTAACCAATACCACGCTTGCATTTGCCAGCTGAGTTACAGCGGACCTCCGTATACAGTAGCCAGTATAAAGCTCAGAATCTGACAGTTCCGGATGTTGGATTATCAAAATGAAAGACATTATTGAGGATCTAAAATCTGTTACTTACGTATTTCATATTGAAGGTTGAGTATTTGATTGAAGACAGATCAAACTTTGACTTGTTTTCGAAAACGTCTCTACTTTTATATCAAAATCTTGTCCGAAATATTTTATCCCACTCACTTTTGATTTATTATTTATATTGGGACGAATAAATTATCGAAACTATACCAGTCTAGTTTACTTTATAACTTATGAATAAACAAAAAATTATATAACTCTATGCATTAATATACAAACGGATCTCGAAAGTCGTTTAATAAATAATAGAATAATGAAATGAACTTTGTCTAAAATATTGGCTATCAAGTTCCAAATATCGCAAAAAAGTGAAGATTTAATCAATCCACGGTTGAGTTTCGACGACGAATTAACAGTTTTCGAAAAAAAAAAAAAAAAAAGGTTGGAATTGGGTTAATAATTTGATAATGGAATCGACTGAACAAATTTTCGATTATTGATTATGCCGTGAGTAAATATCAAAAAAGCAAAGTTAGCCAATCGAACTTCACTTTTTTTATATCTACAGTGACTCACAGCACAAGAATCAATCAATCTAAATTGAAATTTGATTTAGAAAACTTCCCTTTTAGAGTGGTAAAAAGAAATAGATATTTATTCAAATCTTTATTTATATTTATATAAATCTTCTGTACCTGTGTTGACAGTGAGTTTCTCCAAAACGGCTGGACCGATTTGATTGAACTTTTTTGTCTTTGTTCAAGTGGATTCGAGGATGATTTAGATTCAGAAATAAGCCCGGCAGATAGCGCTGCAATCGGTATCTAGTTTATCCGATTTGATTGAACTTTTTTGTCTTTGTTCAAGTGGATTCGAGGATGATTTAGATTCAGAAATAAGCCCGGCAGATAGCGCTGCAATCGGTATCTAGTTTATCCGATTTGATTGAACTTTTTTGTCTTTGTTCAAGTGGATTCGAGGATGATTTAGATTCAGAAATAAGCCCGGCAGATAGCGCTGCAATCGGTATCTAGTTTATCCGATTTGATTGAACTTTTTTGTCTTTGTTCAAGTGGATTCGAGGATGATTTAGATTCAGAAATAAGCCCGGCAGATAGCGCTGCAATCGGTATCTAGTTTATCCGATTTGATTGAACTTTTTTGTCTTTGTTCAAGTGGATTCGAGGATGATTTAGATTCAGAAATAAGCCCGGCAGATAGCGCTGCAATCGGTATCTAGTTTATCCGATTTGATTGAACTTTTTTGTCTTTGTTCAAGTGGATTCGAGGATGATTTAGATTCAGAAATAAGCCCGGCAGATAGCGCTGCAATCGGTATCTAGTTTATCCGATTTGATTGAATTTTTTTGTCTTTGTTCAAGTGGATTCGAGGATGATTTAGATTCAGAAATAAGCCCGGCAGATAGCGCTGCAATCGGTATCTAGTTTATCCGATTTGATTGAACTTTTTTGTCTTTGTTCAAGTGGATTCGAGGATGATTTAGATTCAGAAATAAGCCCGGCAGATAGCGCTGCAATCGGTATCTAGTTTATCCGATTTGATTGAATTTTTTTGTCTTTATTCAAGTGGATTCGAGGATGATTTAGATTCAGAAATAAGCCCGGCAGATAGCGCTGCAATCGGTATCTAGTTTATCCGATTTGATTGAACTTTTTTGTCTTTGTTCAAGTGGATTCGAGGATGATTTAGATTCAGAAATAAGCCCGGCAGATAGCGCTGCAATCGGTATCTAGTTTATCCGATTTGATTGAACTTTTTTGTCTTTGTTCAAGTGGATTCGAGGATGATTTAGATTCACAAATAAGCCCGGCAGATAGCGCTGCAATCGGTATCTAGTTTATCCGATTTGATTGAACTTTTTTGTCTTTGTTCAAGTGGATTCGAGGATGATTTAGATTCAGAAATAAGCCCGGCAGATAGCGCTGCAATCGGTATCTAGTTTATCCGATTTGATTGAATTTTTTTGTCTTTGTTCAAGTGGATTCGAGGATGATTTAGATTCAGAAATAAGCCCGGCAGATAGCGCTGCAATCGGTATCTAGTTTATCCGATTTGATTGAATTTTTTTGTCTTTATTCAAGTGGATTCGAGGATGATTTAGATTCAGAAATAAGCCCGGCAGATAGCGCTGCAATCGGTATCTAGTTTATCCGATTTGATTGAACTTTTTTGTCTTTGTTCAAGTGGATTCGAGGATGATTTAGATTCAGAAATAAGCCCGGCAGATAGCGCTGCAATCGGTATCTAGTTTATCCGATTTGATTGAACTTTTTTGTCTTTGTTCAAGTGGATTCGAGGATGATTTAGATTCAGAAATAAGCCCGGCAGATAGCGCTACAATCGGTATCTAGTTTATCCGATTTGATTGAACTTTTTTGTCTTTGTTCAAGTGGATTCGAGGATGATTTAGATTCAGAAATAAGCCCGGCAGATAGCGCTGCAATCGGTATCTAGTTTATCCGATTTGATTGAACTTTTTTGTCTTTGTTCAAGTGGATTCGAGGATGATTTAGATTCAGAAATAAGCCCGGCAGATAGCGCTGCAATCGGTATCTAGTTTATCCGATTTGATTGAATTTTTTTGTCTTTGTTCAAGTGGATTCGAGGATGATTTAGATTCAGAAATAAGCCCGGCAGATAGCGCTGCAATCGATATCTAGTTTATCCGATTTGATTGAACTTTTTTGTCTTTGTTCAAGTGGATTCGAGGATGATTTAGATTCAGAAATAAGCCCGGCAGATAGCGCTGCAATCGGTATCTAGTTTATCCGATTTGATTGAACTTTTTTGTCTTTGTTCAAGTGGATTCGAGGATGATTTAGATTCAGAAATAAGCCCGGCAGATAGCGCTGCAATCGGTATCTAGTTTATCCGATTTGATTGAATTTTTTTGTCTTTGTTCAAGTGGATTCGAGGATGATTTAGATTCAGAAATAAGCCCGGCAAATGGCACTGCGGAATCTAGGTTATCCGATTTAAATTCGGTACGAGATTGGTAATAAAAAAATTATGTTCTTGAAGCGACAATTTTGAACGGCAATTTGAAGGTGAAGTTGTTGTCTTGCCACGAATCCCAATGATCTCTTCAGACTCAAGGCATTTGCAATGACTATTAATAAGTTACAAGGTCAAAAAACGTCGATTTGTTGGATAGATCTAGAAAATTAGGTCTTTTCACATGTTCTTGCATTGAATAATCGTCGAGTTCATTAATTATACTTCTCGGGAATTGACTAAAAATATTGTTCATCAACTTGTTTAATACCTAACCTCACCTAACCTAACCTAACCTTACCTAACTTAACCCAACCTAACCTAATCGCTTGGTATATCATGCAGGACAACGTCTATCGGATCCACTAGTGAATTTTTACACTATTTATGATGGATTGACAGCAACTTATCAATATTTAGCTTGGGTTCTGTAAGAAATAACCGCAAATCTCCCCGTTTTGTGATATTCAATCTGCTCTTTTTTTTGTTAACAAGTTTGTAACGACGCTAAAGCTTTTTAAGGCATCTAGCTACTCAGACAGCGTAATTTGTTCCTGTACAAATTGGTTTTTGACTGGCTAAATCGATCAGATATCTTTACGTTGGCGAAGTGCGACCGCCATCTTATTTAAGTGACTGTGTGAGAGTTTAACCTCAAATTTTGTACTTTTATGTCAATATTCACGACTCGCTTTGAAGTGACACACCATTTTCTGATAGATTTTCTATTTTTTGATCTATTTTTTATCAAAAAAAGTTTCGACACCAAGAACTCATGTACCGTTTATACTACGTCCATTTTGTGTATACTTCAAACCGTTAATAGTAAAATTCACGATTTGTTAGTAAAAGTTTTTGTTTATTTACCGATATTTATAACAGAAATCATCGTCATTATCATAATTTTAGTCCTTTTTCATTCATTTTCTTCAATAGTATACGAGAGGGGCCGCATATGGCACCGGAGCCACTCCAGCGGTGTAAGCTACAGGAGAAACTGCAGGAACTGCCGAATAAGTCAAATCTGAAACGAACGTAGCCGGTGCGGTGTAAGCGGCAACAACTTGTGGATCTGCCTTTGGTGCAGCGAAAGCTGCGGCCAATAAGGCGAAGAAGAAGAAAGTAACCTGTAAAGAAATTTATATTATTGATAAGCGACAAATAAATTGAAAATTACTCACGAATTTGAACATATTTTCAAGTTGATTTGATTCGATTTCGAAATCAAATGATAATTCGATAATGGGTTAGTCGACTTTTATATGAAAACGAAGAACGGCAGTATGTTAATATTTACATATAATCTGGTTTATCCAATTGTACTTTTTTTTTTTTCTAATTGATACCTACTGTTTCGCAAGGACATAATTTAAATATCATGATTGACGTGTAACAAGAAGTTGATATTCTTAAATGGTTTGTGAATACGATAATTTAGTACAAGCTTAGAACCGAAACTGTGTTTATTTTAACAAATCTTCTCATTTTTCCTTTTGGTTTCTCTAGGACGTGGGAAATGTAACATTTTATTCATCAATCAATCAATCTTCGAAAGCAATACACTCAGTCCAACGCTTCTTTAGTTTCTCAACACCTTTTGCCCCAAAATAGACTCCAATTTCAGCAACTTCCTTTTTTTGAGATCAGCGAATAGCCTGGAGGGCAAATCTGGACTATACGGTGGATAATTAAGCAATTCGTTCGATTTAACCATAGTTACCATCGACTTGTCAATCGGTGCATTGTCTTCGACATATACCGTCGTTTTTCTCCAATTTTTGCATTCAAAGTATCCAACAACTCTATGCAGTATTCCCTATTGACCGTCTCTCCCTTTTGGAGATAGTTTATGTACAATATTTCATGTGCATCCCAAAATACCGAAGCCACAATCTTCCCAGCTGACTGTTGTGTCTTTGGACGTGGTTCAACGTCTGCAGTCCAATCAGATGATTCCGAAGTGGAGTGATGGATCCATATTTGATCTATTGTCACATATCGACTCAAAAAATCTGCTTTATTACGCCTAAACATGGCCAAACATTGATCTGAATCATTAACACGTTATTTTTGATCGACTGTGGGTAACCACTTTGAAAAAACCTTTCTAACAAGCCGTAACCAATAGTTTCACTTAAATGGCTGTCACCTTTTTCTGACTAATCGAAATGTCACGAAATTTGACACATTTGACACATAGTTGGTACGTCATATGGATTTGTCAATGGTAGCGCCATCTGTGTGTCAGTCACAAGACTCTATCTTTTCCTGTCCTGTGTCGGTGTCATTTTATTTATTGTCTCACCTTTTGTTTTCATTTATCTGTAATTTGTTTGTTGTTTTTCTTGGTCTGACCCGAATTTCTGGAACCGTTGGATATATTTATATTGAATACACTGTTTAGACCACCACTATACCACTACTCATAATTACACTGTCTGATGCGCGTTTCGATAACCAAATTATCATCTTCAGTAAATAGTTTACGTTCAGCCTCTGAAGACGATAAGTTGGTTATCGAAACGCGCATCAGACAGTGTAGTCGTGAGTGTTGGTGTAGTGGTGGTCTAAATAGTGTATTTTATTTCTGCCTTAATAATAATTATCGTTATAGAACGAATCCACTTTGAATTATTGAAAAAAAAAAGCTTATTTCCATAACGATATACCTACTTAATTTTTTTGTGTCAGCCTTTGTTGCTTCAGCCTTTTTTCAGTCCTTTTTTTTTCTATCGATAATTATGTAATGTTTATGTAAATTTATAAGATCCAGGAAGCCGATATAATCCTTGAAATAGATTAAATTATAACAATACTTGTAAAAAAACAATTGAAAATCAACAATATCACGCCCAAAATTAACATAGAATGAAATTATTATAAAAGCGCATTCGAGATAGAACCGAATTAGATTTAGTCTTCGAGTTGAACCAAACAAACCGTTCGAAATGTTTAAAGCCGTAAGTAATTTTGAGTTTAATAATTTAATCATCTAAAAGCTCAACCTTTGGTTTTATACCCAATGATTTATCGCACTTCAAAACATCATTTTCTTCAAATACGTCGTTAATTAATCGCCTATCAGTTTTTTTCCTTCCCCATGGTTGTTTTGTACATAAACACTGAAACCCATACGGTCTATTTTGTCCCCTTTTCTGGCTGTAGCCCTGAGGACGATCTGTATTGACAGATGATCTATTAGATCCTTTCCTTTCAAGAGAATCAGGAATCGGGATGGCTCCAGCTGCTAAATACCTTCATCCAGTTCTAATGGTTGTTTGGCTATCCCCTAATTCATATCCAAGCTGTATATATTTCTGCTTGGTTCATTCATCAAGGTTTCAGAGTGTCCGATTCTGAGCTTATTCTATCTGCACTTTTGGAGCCATCCAAAGCTACATTTTCTCTGTATTTTACGCCCCAGATTTGAACTAACCCTTGTCAAGGTTCCAAATAATATGGGGCAAGGGGAAAGATTTAGAATCACTTACAGTACAGCTTCATGGTACTGGTTATATTCAGACCAGCTTAAGAACAGCTTACAGCCCGAATTTTTTCCTAGATGATTTCTGCACACCATCAAAACTTTCGTGGTTTTACTGGTTATCTTCTTTTCAAATTTGTTATCCGAGAAACTTGTTTCCAAGAAAGCAAAAACTGTTTTTCCAAGTAATGTATCGATTCGACTACTGCGTTAGACTCAGTAGATGGAAAAATGGTATGAGATGGTATTTAACAGAAAGGAATATACGAAAACGTAGAAGAGAAAGTACAAACAGTCTAATGGAGATCAACAATAAAGAAGAACCATTAACATGAGATAATAATTGGCTGTAGAAACCTAAAGCCGGTGAAAATAGACGGATTAGTTTATGCAGACTATACAGTAATAACAGCAGAAACATTTAACAAAATCGATGATAAAATAAATATATGGATAAAGAAAATAGAGGACATGTGAATGGGAGTGCAAAAGAATGGTAATAAATCAGAAACGAGAAGATTCAATAATGAAAAAACGAAGAATAAACACTTTTGAATACCTGGGAGTTATAAATAAGATATTGAGCAACTAAAAAGAATATAAGGGAATGGATGGATAAGAAGTTGTTCAACTGGTACGGACAGATAAAGATGAGTACACCACAGAGCCTTGTGGCTTAATAAGAAAAGTGATATAAGCAAAAAAGGTAAAAGAAAAGAAGGAAAGGAATACCCAGAAAACTTGGCTAGAAGAAAGAAAAGAAAAGCGACGATGACAATTCGTTTGCTGTTATTGCAAAAAGTTATAAAAACATCTGAAGGTGTAATAAAGGGTCGAAATTTTGATTTGTATAAATTTGGACATTTCTTTATCACTTTAATATTATTTATTTTGATGTCTACTACATTTCTTCATTATATTTATATTTCAGTTCGTTTTCTTCTTCGCCGTATTGGCTGTAGCTTTGGCAGCACCAAAACCTGAGCCGGTACCTCAAGTTCTAGCGGCCTACAGCGCTCCTGCAGTAGTTAGCGGTTACTCAGCTCTTCCTTACACCACCTACGGCGCTCCATTGACTTACACTGGATATCCTGGTTCATTAGCTTATCCGGCACGTTTGACTTACTATTGATTTCATTGTAACGAAACTGATTGTGAAAAATGATATGTTAAATAAGAATAAAATATATTTTTCTGAAATATCCTTTCTTAAATCTTGTTTCTTTTATTTTTTTTTTTTTTTTATTTCAGTTTAACGTGCCTCGACAGCGCCGGTCATTGGCACATAAAAACAATCATAAGTTAAATACATTCGAATTAAATAAAAATAAAATGAAAGTTAAATACAGTTACATACAAAAAATAAAATCTGTTACAATGTATAAATTAAATTATATTTTCTTGTACAGCTTGGTAAGGAACTGCACGATTTTCCTTATTTCCGTCGGGCAGTTAAGTGTCTCCTGTAGGTTGGTTTTCATGTCAAACTGTTGATATGCGGTAGAGTATTTTCTGCAGTCGGTGAGGATGTGCTTAACAGTCACAGGAACTAGACAAGTTCGGCAGACAGGACGACTTTCTGACGACATCAAATAGCCGTGAGTAAGTTTCGTGTGGTTGATGTCTGTGATGAAGTCTTCTTATTGTCACAGCTTCTCTCCTATTCAGAAAGTTTAGGGAAATGTGAGAAGTAGTTGGGTGGATTTGATGTAGTGCTGTAGTGCTAATGCTCCATGTATCGTGCCAAGATTTTTTAGTGAGGTGTTTGAAAGTAATCTTCAGATCATTGTCCAGCTGTACTGGGATTTCAAGATGATTTTTTGTGGCTTCTTTGGCATGACGATCGGCACATTCGTTTCCAGCAATTCCAGTGTGCGATCGAAGCCATATGAGAGGGACTGTTATATCAAGAGCAAAGAGAGTTTGGTAGATGTCATGAATGTTTTGGACTATTGGGTGGTCGGTGAATATGGTTGAGATGGACTGTATGGATGAAAGAGAGTCAGTACATATGGCGATATGTTTATGGGGAGAAGAAATATCCCAGTGTAAACACTACACGTCGAGGGTAAACGGAAAGAACTTATGAGTTCGTGGTTTGTAGTGACTGCGCAACCCACACCGGATTCAGCTTTGGAGGCATCCGTATAGAGAATTAGGTCGTAGGAATTTTTATGCATTATTTCCAAGTATGCTTTCTCTACAAGAGCGCTAGGGGATTCGTGTTTATTGTAGATGGTTAGTGATGTGTCTACTATGGGAATATTTTTTATCCACGGGGGAGAAGAAGGCAAAGAAAGTGGAAAGGTCAACGAGAGGTTGGTATTTTGGAGTAGAGGTGTGAGCAATTGAGGGATTGAATTTACAGTTATTCGTGAGTTATTGGGTACGGAAGTGGTGGTAAATAGCGAATGGACAGGATTAGAAGGATTGGAAGATACTTTAGCAGCATATGACAGGAGAAGAGATTGTCGTCTGAGGAATAGTGGTGGCTCATTAGCTTCAACATTGACACTAGCGGCGGGGCTTGAGCGAAAGGCACCAAGACAAAGGCGAAGAGCGGTGTTGTGTACAGAGTTCAACAAGTCAGTTTTAGACTTGGAGGCGGACATATAGATAAAACAACCATAGTCAAGCTTTGAGCGTATGAGAGCTCTGTAAACTCTTAGCAGTATAGTTTCATTGGAGCCCCAGTGAAGGTGGCTAAGGGTTTTAATTATGTTCAGCCTCTTTAGGCAAATACCTTTTACATCATGAATATGGTGGTTCCAGTTGAGTCGAGAATCAAAAGTCATACCAAGGATTTTGCATTGATTCACAATAGGTAGAGGGGAGTTATCAAGGAAAATTTGGGGTGAGTGAATAGATGTTCTTCGAGAGAATTTTATCAGCATGGATTTGTTTCGGGAAAATGATAATCCTAGGTAGGGGGATCTCTCTTGTAGTAGATTTATTGCGTTTTGGAGCAGTTGGCATGTAGAGGGGACGTATTTACCGTGGCAATAAATGATTAGGTCATCAGCGTATTGGACATATTTTACGGGAGATGGGAAGTTGTCACATAGCTCATTTATTGTGAGGATAAATAATGTAGAGCTTAATACTGAACATTGAGGGATGCCAGTATTTTGTCGATGAGGAAGGGAGAGCTTACCGTTTGCGGAAACCCTGAAAATTCTATCAGTTAGGAAATTATGGATGAATGATAATATGTTACCAGGTAGATTGTATTGAGTGAGTTTATTCATTATTGCACCTCTGGATATAGAGTCAAAAGCGCCTTCAATGTCGAGAATAGTTGCAATGACGTCCTGATGGTTATTTAATGCAGAAGAGATATTTGTTTGCAAGAGAACAAGGTTGTCGTATGTCGATCGATTACGTCGAAAACCCGATTGTGCGTCGAGAATAAGTTTGTATTTTTCAAGGAACCATAGGAGTCTTCTATTGATTATTTTTTCAAGGAGTTTACAAGTAGTGCAAGTAAGTGAGATTGGACGGAAAGACTTAGGGGATAATGTGGATTTACCTGCTTTTTTAATTGGAATGATTATAGAGTTGCGCCATGCATCAGGGAATTGGTGAGTATTCCAAATAATGTTATAGATGTCAAGGAGCTTGGAGAGGGACGAGTCGGATAGTTTTTTGAGAAATATATACAGGACATCATCAGGACCGGCAGCAGAATTTTTGCGGGACGATAGCGCGAATTTTAGTTCATTTAAACTAATAGGAGCATTGACAGACGCAATATCGAGAGGATTTAGCTGTAGTGCGGAGGAGGGCTGAATATATGAGTTATGAAAATCGGATGCCGGATTATGGATGCTGAAATTTTCTTTAAATTGTTGCGCGAGTGTGTCAGAGATTTTTTGGCTGTCGGTGATAAGCAGATCGTTAGATATTAAAGAAGGAATTTTGATATTAGTTTTTTTGCCTTGAATTTTTTTCCAAACTTGACTGGGGTCTGTATTGTGGGTAAGGGATGAAGTATAACTTTGCCAAGCAGATTTATTACTTTGCTTGACAATAAATTTAGCTTTAACTTTAAGCCTTTCATGTGCAATAAGGTTTTCTTGTGTTTTGTGACGTCTGAACCTATTAAGAGCATGTTTTGATTCACGTATGGCATTTGCACAATCCGGACTCCACCATGGAACAGCCCTACATGCCGAGGAAAAGACCGTTTTACCAATGTGCACCTCGGCAGCCGCAAGTATGCTCTTAGTGAACATATCGTTTATATTCGTAGAAATGATCAAAGATGATAAGTATGCTTCGGGGAGAGGGGTAAACTCAGGCCAGTTTGCATTTTTTATTTGCCAGAAGCTTTTGGCAACAGTTTCTTTATTATAGGGATTGGATATAATAATAGGAAAGTGGTTGCTATCATGTAGGTCATCGAAAACTTGCCAAGAGAGAGAAAGTGCCGTTTTAGGGTCACAGAAGCTGAGGTCAATAGCAGAAAAGGAACCTGAGGAGATGTTAAAGTGAGTTTTGGTTCCAGTATTTAACAGACAGGTACCAGTTGAATTTATGACTTTTTCTATTGTGTTGCTTCTAGTGCGAGTTTGGTCGGAGCCCCACATAGTGTGATGTGCATTAAAGTCTCCAACAAGAATGTATGGTTGAGGAAGCTGACGAATTAAGTCTGTGTTTTCATCAAGGTGGTGGTCCGGTGGAATGTATATACTGCAAATGCTAAGTTTATTGGGGCACCAAGTAGTTATAGCTACTACTTCAAAGTTTGTTGATAATGGGAGGTGGGATGAGTGAGAATATGTCGCTGGATACAAATATTGAAGTACCGCCACTGGCTCTTATGCAGTTGGTACGGATGTAATGATATCCGTCAAAATTTGTCAAGTTGCGTTTATGATCAATTTTAAAGTTGGTTTCTTGGAGACAAAGGAAGTCAGGTTTATGGGAGGAAATGATTTTCTGAATTCTTTCTAGTCGAGGATAAAATCCATCGCAGTTCCACTGTATCAGAGAGAATGTAGTTTCTTTTATTATTTAGCGTTCTTAAGAAGAAGATTTCCTGTCATTTCTTGGTTAGGTAATTATCCTTGAAGTTGGTTTTTCGTTCTTTGCCCATTTATCCCATCGATTTTCCATCATTCTGTCGACGTGGTCTCTCAAACATCGTCGACTCGATCTCTGGAATCTTGAATAACGGTAATCCTTCTATTATAGTATTTCTAGCTTCTTCATTGACGAAAAAACGTTAAAGATGGTATTCAAAGACGATTTTTTCCATATTTCGAACAAATCGGTCAAAAATTGTTATGGAAACTCACAATTAATGGAAAAATAAAACATGAAAATTATTATTTATAGCTATACATCAAAACCTGGCCGGTAGATGCAGTAAAAATATGAATACGTTAAAATAAAGGTCGTAAACAACGAAGGCTCTAATTCAAATCGATGTATAATGTTTACGAATCTATATTCTCATTTTGTAAAACCATAAATGGTTTACAAATGTAGATAAGAAACTCACCAACAAAAATTGTATATTTTAATATATTACATCATTCAATAAGTCGCGTGACTGACACACAGATGGCGCTGCCATTGTCTGTTTATGAAGTACCAAATTTAAAAAAGTCATGTGTCAAATTTCGTGACATTTCGATCTGTCAGAAAAAAATGACAGCCGTTTAAAGTGAAGGTACTTTTGTTATTTTCAAAACAATTTACGTGGTCGTACAAACACCGATGATGGTGGTCGTTCAATTGATATTGCGTGAGATAGCTAAGACTGAATATATCAGAAGGCAGTGTGTTTATAATTATGCACGACCATTTGACCTTGAGAAAGCTTTTTCAAAAGTGGGCGCTTCGTTTTCTCACAATAAATCAAAAACAACAACGTGTTGATGATCCAGATCAAGGTTTGCTCGTAAAAATCAGATTATTTCCGTCGACATTTGACAATGAATCTGAGTGGACTGCAGACGGTGAACCACGTTCGAAGACACAACAGTCACTTCGAGAATTTATCGCTTTGGAATATTGTTGGATCGTTTGAATGGAAAATCGGCCTCATATGTCGAAGAAAAAATCACTGTTTCACCAAGACAATACACCGATCGATAAGTCGTTGATTAAATTGAACAATTTGGCTCCTCATCCACTATATAGTCCAGATTTGGTTCCCAGGCTATTCACCGATATTCGCTGGTAAGAAACAGTTATACCATATTACCGAAATAATAAAAAGACATTATATAATCTAAATAATTTTTTTATTCATTGTTTTACTTAGAATTATCGTCATCATCGTTATAATATATCAAAGTCGCGAATTCGATCGTATTTTCCGGATCAATAAAAACCTATTGGAGCCAATGGAGCTGTATATCCGGTATAAGCGACTGGAGCGCCGTAGGTGGTGTAAGGAAGAGCTGGGTAACCGCTAACCACTGCTGGAGCGCTGTAGGCGGCGATTACCTGTGGTACTGGTTGCGCTTTTGGTGCTGCGAAAGCTACAGCCAGTAGGGCGAAGAAGAAAGCGAACTGAAACATAAATTCAATACTTTAGTGACAAAATTGAGTTAAAAAGTTATTGTAAATTATGATGGCATCTTCGGAAGTTGCTTGTGAAGATGCTAACAGCAAAATAAGAGAACGTTTGATAGTTTCTTGGGACTAGTACCGTACTAAAGTAGCAGATCTATTAAAAAACGGTCTTTGTATTGAATTGAACAACTATATTAGAAGAAAGGTCTCCGGAGATGTTGGATTGTTCAAAAATTTGGTTAGAGATATATCGAAAAGGTACTTACGATTTTGAACATCTTGAAGTTTGTTGCTATTAGTTTTCAGAACAAATGATGGATATTGAGTAGACAAATCCGCTTTTATATGATTATAACCCACTAGATATTTAAATTTTGGGCGTGTTCTATGAATCTTATTGTTACTTATGACGTTTGATACAATTTTTTTTCCAATATACGTTTCAAGGTTACATCAAAACGTATTTGATTCAGGATCTGTATGTAGGTACATCAAAAAATCAATTTAATAATACGAAATAGAAAAAAAAACTATAGGAATTTTTATGCGGTATGTAGGATGGTCAAATATTTGTTATATCTAATAAGAAAAACCAAAAAAATTAACGTTCTTTTTGTTTTTTACATAATAATTTCCCATTTAAAATTATTCAAAGTCTACTGTATTCATTAAGATTTATGGTATACGATCTTAATGGGGACCCACATCATACATTATTGATTCGGGGTATTCCTTGGTATTAAGGTATCAAATTGCTACTTTATTTGTATCGATGTGACTCATACCACCATAGATAATTATAAACTTTCTTACAATACATGATTTTTCAGTATTTAAGAGCCGCAAACTTTGATATTTTGGCGTTCGTTCAAGTATTATTGAAACCACTTACTTTATTATTTAATGAATAGTTTATTTCAAAGTAGTTTTGATGTTTTACCATCATTGGTGGCGCCTACCATATGGAGATGCCTATCGTGTTTTCGTAGCTGATTCCACAGGTTTCTCCAAATAAAGAAGTCTCGATAGATTGACCTTTGGACTGCAGGCGAACTCAGTGTTCATGAGCCACGTCTGCCTGTCGAGTAGGTATCGCAAAAACTGGTCCAAGTGACAACATCGGAGAAGTATCTGTCGTTGTAATATCGCTAAGAGTCGCGTCAGTGACTTTTCTTCTATGATCTAAGCTGTCCAAGTTTCTGGAGCGCCTATAAGTCGAATCGTCCTCTTCTGTATTGAATCCTAGCTCCAAATGTGCGAACATTACTCCAAACAAGGACGAATCTGGTCCTTATAAAGGATTAGTAGCTGTTGTGGAGTGTATATGTCAGCTGATTCGGTCCCGAGGCTATATCTGGACATATTTCTACTGACTTTAATACCCAATCAGGGGAATTATTGGAATTTTATGCACGAACAGATCCAAATCGTGAGCTGCAGTACCAACCTTTGCTGCATTAAATGCAGAATGTTGTTAAGATCGGTAGTGATGGTGTTGGTCTGTTTTTGCCTACGGATTTGGGTATTACCCAAGTTTATAGGGCGCGGCTCGTTTAAACGACGACCTCAGTGTGATAAAAACGGCTTGAACGAAGGATGATAGATAAATATGTGGACTATTAAGAGTAAGAGTTAAGAACGCAGCTATTTGGCTTCACTTGAGACCCTGCGCTATTATCAGATATCTAATTATATCTACATTTTCCAGCATTACACGATTCTCCATGGAATTAGTGAAAATTTTGAAAAAGTTTCATTTTTATCTTCATTTTTACTTTGATTTACATTTATTATTACACCTGAACGGTTTGTTATTTTGCCGAATAATAAAAAAAGCCGCACCAACACAGATCAGCTTTTTATACGTTTCGACGAGAAGGATTGATGAACTTTTCATCATTTTGGATAAGAGGGGGGTCTAAACTGATCGACAAATGACCCACGTAATTAATTGTTACCCCCTTTCATATCATCTCTACAAGATCTATCCATAAACTACCATAAACGTTGGAAAAGTTGATTATTTTCCGTTTTTATTTTGTTTTGTACACCTGGTATAATGTACCAATCAATTTTGACCGATTCTATAATTCGAAAAATGCAATAATCTTGTTTGTGGTGACGCATAAAAATAATTAGTTTATCAATATCTGTGTCACGACGATATACGAATAATTTTACATAAATTTGTATCAAACTCTTTCGATCGAAAAATGTTTCCTGATTTAACAATGACATTAACATTTCGGCATACATTAATCAAGCCAGTTATTCCCGATGGTGTTAAGGTGAACAGTTTAATTTGCAAACGAAATTATTGGGAAATATTATAGTTAATAGTTTTAAATCATTTGAATTTATAAAAAATATAAAAATGCATCTACCATTCAATGTGATCTCATCAAAAAACGATTTGACATTCTACAAATCATTTTATTTAACGAAATTCAGATTTATTCGACTTAATTCGTGGATGTTTCTCTCTTTCGTTAAGAAAATTTTGACCCACCTTGTATACACATTAAATCAAAGTTTTCGTCGGCTTATTTTATTCATATTATGTGGCAAAAAGACGCGTAAGTTCTTTAGGAATATTCAGAACTCCTCGACTAGTATGAGTACCAAAGTTACTGCTTCCAATGGGTTTCTTCAAATCAAAGTAATGAAGAAGAATGCCTATCCATTAATGGATGGATATTCCCGACCACATTTTTCATGGCTTCTGTATCTCTAGCGGTACGGATCCACTGCCTCACGTTCCGCAACCATGACATCCTCTTCCATCCCAATCCTCTCTTGCCTTCAATCTTTCCCTCGACTATCAGCTGAAGGAATTGATATTTACGGCCTCGCATTATATGCCCAAGGTATGTAATCTTCCGTTTCTTCACGATGTTAAAGAGTATCTTTATTGATACGCCTGAGAAGATCCTCATTCCTCACTTTGGCAGTTCATGGTATCTTCAGGATTCTACGACATACCCACATTTCGAATGCCTCTAGTTTGTTGATGTTTTTCACCTTAAGAGTCCAACCATCCATCCCGTAAAGAAGCACTGACCAAACGTAGCACCGCACAGGTGTCGCAATTTTTGGAGCAGAAAGGGGATTTACCATTCGAAGTTGATTTACTGAAGAATACATCCTGGTTGAGTGATCTTGCATTATCTAAATATTTTGAATCTTGAATTACCACACTCTAAACACCAATTTTGGGAGTAAAAAACAAAATGCTGGAATAGTTACTTATCCTGCCAATATTCAATTAGAACTTGTTGAACTACAAAATCGTGATACGTTGTAAAACCTTTTTGCTAACAAATTGTCTTCGGAAACACAAAATTCTTCAGCAGATTCTCCAGATATCTAAAAATTGGTACCAAAAGGAGAATTTCCAGCAATAACTGACTTGGCGTTACGGTTTTTCAGTAGTTTTGGTTCAACATATGTTTGCAAAAAGGTTTTTTCAGGTATTAATTATGTAAAAAATAAATATCCTCAATTGAGCAACATATTTGTGACTTGTTGTCGGGATCTTCAACGAAATGATCAAGAAAATGCTTGTGGACTTGCAAAACTTTCATATATATTTGCTTACTTAAATGAACTTGAGAAAAAAATGGTCCTGATAGTAACTGAAACAGGAAATGTGAGTGGACTGAATCCACCGTTTGTCCCGACTCTTCAAAAGGCTGAGCAGCCTTGGTCTATAGTACTAGAACTGGCCTTAATTATTCTGGTTAGTACATACAATCTGGAATAATCAATAGTTTGGTTTTTAGATGTAAGGACTCCAGTAAAATCAGTAGTTTATGACAGAAAGTGTGATCCTTCATAAAATTAGAAATGGAATAGCCGCAACTCAAGACAAAGACAAAGGATGTAACCGATTCTCTGTTTGATTCAGAATCGACGTGTTTAATTGATGTCCTTGTTAAGTATTAGCTTGTTAGTAAGGATCTTCAACGAAACGATGAAGAAAATATTTAAACATCGTTGGATGAAATTGAAAGCTTCCACTCCAGCTTGGAACCATGGATTAGTATCGCTACCAATGGTAATAATGAAATGTTCCAGATTGTCATGATCCTTCCTGAAACGTTCAGGTTTTGATTGTGAAACACTCGAAATATAAATCAGGATTTTCGACTCTTAGCACTGTAAAAACCAAAAACGCCTCAGAACGATCAACGAAGAGATGGAAGCAGCTTGTTGCTTTAGCTTTCTTAAGGCCGTGTTTTGTTGATGAATTATTCTCATAGCACAATGAAGATTGAATGTATTTGTACATTTGGGCAAAGCTTATAGTTTGTCCAGTGACAATTCCTCATTATTTTCCAGACCTTAGGAGATCTCAAGCTTTCAATCAAACTACCCGCAGTCGGATATTAAATCAAATCCTAGCAGCGTAAAAATTAATGAACTGAACGCGGTATTCACGTCAATAGTATAAAGGGTGTTCCAAAATTATCTTTACAACTTTAAACTTCGAAAATTGTTTATGTGGATCGAGGTTGTAGGCGTTTGGAGTTTCCTTGAAGCCTGACGATTGTGCTGGAATGTTTACCGTATTAGCTCCACATTTTCTGGACTTGTGCTGGCTCGTCCGGCTCCACTTTTATGCAATACTGATCCGACGCTCATCAAGTTCGTGTACCATGCACGGATGGAGGGTCTGGATGGTGGATCCCTTTGGAATTTTGTCCTTTGAACCTGCGTATCGATGTTCTGAATTTTTGAAGTTGTAGTAAAGATAATTTTGGAACACCATGTATAATATTTAGACTCTTTTATAATAACTAATCTTCTTGTAGAAATGCATAGGAATCTAAGGACATGAACAAATATTTTTTTTACAAATTTTTATTTGGGCCAAAACATTTTTTCTACATTATTCAATCAAAATCGGAAAAATTTGCTTAAAATTTATCAGTCGCGATCCATATTCACTTGAGCGTTCTTCCGTTTAGAGATAGAGGTTCCTGTAGGCATATGGGGATGAATAGTAGTTGTAGTTGTAAGCATACGGGATGTAGTTGTAACCCAAATTTGAGTACGCCAACGGTTGGTAAGCGTTGTAAGCCGTGAGACCGGGAGAATAGAGAGTCAACGGATTTGGTTTTGGGTTTGGTTCAGGAGCTGGCAAAGCAAAAGCAATGGCCAAAATGGCAAAGAAAGCAATCTGAAACAAAATAAAAATAATTAATTAGCATTAGGCATTAGGACATTCGAGAGCTCCTTCAAAAAAATTACCACTAATCCAGGTTATTTTTATAGTTCCAATCTACGATCTGGTTGAAATATAAATCGGAATTTCAAAATAAACAGGCGAATAATTTAGTGTCGTATAAGTGCTGGATGTTACACTAATTACTTTTTAGTGTACTTACAGCCAAAAATCACTGAAGCAATTCATTTTTCCTCATACCAGCGCTGTGTTTGAGCAATACAGCAAAATTGCAGCCAAATAGATGCTGAGACTTCTTCATTTTGAGAAAATTCACCATAGACTAGACTTGGATACATGTCTGTATTCCAGGGAGTAAACGCGCGTCTATGGGGTGGAAAAATAGAGACGAAGACACGCTAGTTAAAGTGTGTTTCTCTAAAACATGACGAAACCTGTCTATAGCTCGAAACGTTGAACGAATTGGGTTGTGGGAAACATTGAAACACCTCCTTATAGTCCCGATTTGTCGTCATGTGACTATTAATTATTTGAAAGAGTCGTACGTGACAAACTGAGATATTTTTACGAAAAACGCAGGTTCCGGAGAGAGTTTTTTTTATAACAAAATATAACAAAAAAAAAATAGTGTTAGTGGTGGTTGTCACATTGATGGTTAAAATAATGAAAATAATTTCTGATTTGTCATTTTTTGCGCCTTCTAAGTGAAATTGATTCAAAGCTTCATCCTACTTGAAATCGATATTGTACAAAAAACCTTTTTACTTAAAACAATTATGTAATATAATGATAATTTCCTTGTTGAATAATATAGTATTAATTCCATTGAATCCATTGATCATTGTGCATTCTGTGACGTATTTTGACAATACAATCAATTCACGTATAGGTTATGTATTGATAATAATATTAAATAATGAGAATATTGGTTATGTAAATACTGACAGGGAAAGAAGAATATTTTATGTCATTCGTGTATGTGTCATTCGTTATTCATACCGAAACGGAAATTAAATTCAAAAGAAAACAATGATTACAATTTCATTATTAATGGAAATAGTGGATGTTTAAATTTAATTGTAAAAAAATTAACGTCGAGTTATATTTTTTCAGAGATATAATTCTTATGTAAATTATGAGAGAAAAATTCTAATTTGGTGATTTTTAAGTCAATTAGTCTTTATACATACTTATATACAAAGAGAGAATGGAAAGTATTGTCTCTTAAATTAAATAAAAGCGGAAAAAAGTTTTTATTTTTTCACGTGATTTAATTTTGCTTCTAAATCTTTTTTAGACTTGTGAGACGCGAGAACGTGCCGTGATGCTGTTTTAGTGAAAATCTATTTTCCAATTTTTATATTGATGAGTACTGACATCTCCAGATTGAGATTGGAACCTCACGCGATTAATTTTTGCTTCTAAATCCTTTTTTATTAAGAGAATTGCTAATCCAGACAATCGATTCTGCTTTAAATCGTTTCTTAAGTAGATTCCAACGATTTTAAACTTGATTGAAGTCGAAACTTGCAAGTACCGGCTGGTTTATTCAATATTTTCCCACGGTGGTTCAGTTTATGATTGTAGTTTAGTCCCGATAGCCTTATGAGACGCGAGAACGTGCCGTGATGCAGTTTTAGTGAAAATCTATTTTCCAATTTATATATTGATAAGTACTGACATCTCCAAATTGAGTTTGGAATCTCACGCGATTAATTTTTGCTTCTAAATCCTTTTTTATTAAGAGAATTGCTAGTCCAGACAATAATTTCTGCTTTAAATCGTTTCTCAAGTAGATTCCAACGATTTTAAACTTGATTGAAGTCGAAACTTGCAAGTACCGGCTGGTTTATTCAATATTCTCCCCCGATGGTTCAGTGTTTATGATTGTAGTTTAGTCCCGATAGCCTTGTGAGACGCTAGAACGTGCCGTGATGCAGTTTTAGTGAAAATCTATTTTCCAATTTTTATATTGATGAGTACTGACATCTCCAGATTGAGTTTCGAATCTCACGCTATTAATTTTTGCTTCTAAATCTTTTTTTATTAAGAGAATTGCTAATCCAGACAATCGATTCTGCTTTAAATCGTTTCTTAAGTAGATTCCAACGATTTTAAACTTGATTGAAGTCGAAACTTGCAAGTACCGGCTGGTTTATTCAATATTCTCCCCCGATGGTTCAGTGTTTATGATTGTAGTTTAGTCCCGATATCCTTATGAGACGCTAGAACGTGCCGTGATGCAGTTTTAGTGAAAATCTATTTTCCAATTTATATATTGATAAGTACTGACATCTCCAAATTGAGTTTGGAATCTCACGCGATTAATTTTTGCTTCTAAATCCTTTTTTATTAAGAGAATTGCTAGTCCAGACAATAGATTCTGCTTTAAATCGTTTCTCAAGTAGATTCTAACGATTTTAAACTTGATTGAAGTCGAAACTTGCAAGTACCGGCAGGTTTATTCAATATTTTCCCACGGCGATTCAGTGTTTATGATTGTAGTTTAGTCCCGATAGCCTTATGAGACGCTAGAACGTGCCGTGATGCAGTTTTAGTGAAAATCTATTTTCCAATTTATATATTGATAAGTACTGACATCTCCAAATTGAGTTTGGAATCTCACGCGATTAATTTTTGCTTCTAAATCCTTTTTTATTAAGAGAATTGCTAGTCCAGACAATAATTTCTGCTTTAAATCGTTTCTCAAGTAGATTCCAACGATTTTAAACTTGATTGAAGTCGAAACTTGCAAGTACCGGCTGGTTTATTCAATATTCTCCCCCGATGGTTCAGTGTTTATGATTGTAGTTTAGTCCCGATAGCCTTGTGAGACGCTAGAACGTGCCGTGATGCAGTTTTAGTGAAAATCTATTTTCCAATTTATATATTGATGAGTACTGACATCTCCAAATTGAGTTTGGAATATCACGCGATTAATTTTTGCTTCTAAATCCTTTTTTATTAAGAGAATTGCTAATCCAGACAATCGATTCTGCTTTAAATCGTTTCTCAAGTAGATTCCAACGATTTTAAACTTGATTGAAGTCGAAACTTGCAAGTACCGGCTGGTTTATTCAATATTTTCCCACGGTGGTTCAGTTTATGATTGTAGTTTAGTCCCGATAGCCTTATGAGACGCTAGAACGTGCCGTGATGCAGTTTTAGTGAAAATCTATTTTCCAATTTATATATTGATGAGTACTGACATCTCCAGATTGAGATTGGAACCTCACGCGATTAATTTTTGCTTCTAAATCCTTTTTTATTAAGAGAATTGCTAATCCAGACAATCGATTCTGCTTTAAATCGTTTCTCAAGTAGATTCCAACGATTTTAAACTTGATTGAAGTCGAAACTTGCAAGTACCGGCAGGTTTATTCAATATTTTCCCACGGCGATTCAGTGTTTATGATTGTAGTTTAGTCCCGATAGCCTTGTAAGACGCTAGAACGTGCCGTGATGCAGTTTTAGTGAAAATCTATTTTCCAATTTTTATATTGATGAGTACTGACATCTCCAAATTGAGTTTGGAATATCACGCGATTAATTTTTGCTTCTAAATCCTTTTTTATTAAGAGAATTGCTAATCCAGACAATCGATTCTGCTTTAAATCGTTTCTCAAGTAGATTCCAACGATTTTAAACTTGATTGAAGTCGAAACTTGCAAGTACCGGCTGGTTTATTCAATATTCTCCCCCGATGGTTCAGTGTTTATGATTGTAGTTTAGTCCCGATAGCCTTGTGAGACGCTAGAACGTGCCGTGATGCTGTTTTAGTGAAAATCTAATTTCCAATTTATATATTGATGAGTACTGACATCTCCAAATTGAGTTTGGAATATCACGCGATTAATTTTTGCTTCTAAATCTTTTTTTATTAAGAGAATTGCTAATCCAGACAATCGATTCTGCTTTAAATCGTTTCTTTAGTAGATTCCAACGATTTTAAACTTGATTGAAGTCGAAACTTGCAAGTACCGGCTGGTTTATTCAATATTCTCCCCCGATGGTTCAGTGTTTATGATTGTAGTTTAGTCCCGATAGCCTTGTGAGACGCTAGAACGTGCCGTGATGCTGTTTTAGTGAAAATCTAATTTCCAATTTATATATTGATGAGTACTGACATCTCCAAATTGAGTTTGGAATATCACGCGATTAATTTTTGCTTCTAAATCCTTTTTTATTAAGAGAATTGCTAATCCAGACAATCGATTCTGCTTTAAATCGTTTCTTTAGTAGATTCCAACGATTTTAAACTTGATTGAAGTCGAAACTTGCAAGTACCGGCTGGTTTATTCAATATTCTCCCCCGATGGTTCAGTGTTTATGATTGTAGTTTAGTCCCGATAGCCTTGTGAGACGCTAGAACGTGCCGTGATGCTGTTTTAGTGAAAATCTAATTTCCAATTTATATATTGATGAGTACTGACATCTCCAAATTGAGTTTGGAATATCACGCGATTAATTTTTGCTTCTAAATCCTTTTTTATTAAGAGAATTGCTAATCCAGACAATCGATTCTGCTTTAAATCGTTTCTTTAGTAGATTCCAACGATTTTAAACTTGATTGAAGTCGAAACTTGCAAGTACCGGCTGGTTTATTCAATATTCTCCCCCGATGGTTCAGTGTTTATGATTGTAGTTTAGTCCCGATAGCCTTGTGAGACGCTAGAACGTGCCGTGATGTAGTTTTAGTGAAAATCTATTTTCCAATTTATATATTGATGAGTACTGACATCTCCAGATTGAGTTTCGAATCTCACGCTATTAATTTTTGCTTCTAAATCTTTTTTTATTAAGAGAATTGCTAATCCAGACAATCGATTCTGCTTTAAATCGTTTCTCAAGTAGATTCCAACGATTTTAAACTTGATTGAAGTCGAAACTTGCAAGTACCGGCAGGTTTATTCAATATTTTCCCACGGCGATTCAGTGTTTATGATTGTAGTTTAGTCCCGATAGCCTTGTAAGACGCTAGAACGTGCCGTGATGCAGTTTTAGTGAAAATCTATTTTCCAATTTTTATATTGATGAGTACTGACATCTCCAAATTGAGTTTGGAATATCACGCGATTAATTTTTGCTTCTAAATCCTTTTTTATTAAGAGAATTGCTAATCCAGACAATCGATTCTGCTTTAAATCGTTTCTCAAGTAGATTCCAACGATTTTAAACTTGATTGAAGTCGAAACTTGCAAGTACCGGCTGGTTTATTCAATATTCTCCCCCGATGGTTCAGTGTTTATGATTGTAGTTTAGTCCCGATAGCCTTGTGAGACGCTAGAACGTGCCGTGATGCTGTTTTAGTGAAAATCTAATTTCCAATTTATATATTGATGAGTACTGACATCTCCAAATTGAGTTTGGAATATCACGCGATTAATTTTTGCTTCTAAATCCTTTTTTATTAAGAGAATTGCTAGTCCAGACAATAATTTCTGCTTTAAATCGTTTCTCAAGTAGATTCCAACGATTTTAAACTTGATTGAAGTCGAAACTTGCAAGTACCGGCTGGTTTATTCAATATTCTCCCCCGATGGTTCAGTGTTTATGATTGTAGTTTAGTCCCGATAGCCTTATGAGACGCTAGAACGTGCCGTGATGCAGTTTTAGTGAAAATCTATTTTCCAATTTATATATTGATGAGTACTGACATCTCCAAATTGAGTTTGGAATATCACGCGATTAATTTTTGCTTCTAAATCCTTTTTTATTAAGAGAATTGCTAGTCCAGACAATAGATTCTGCTTTAAATCGTTTCTCAAGTAGATTCCAACGATTTTAAACTTGGTTGAAGTCGAAACTTGCAAGTACCGACTGGTTTATTCAATATTCTCCCCCGATGGTTCAGTGTTTATGATTGTAGTTTAGTCCCGATAGCCTTGTGAGACGCTAGAACGTGCCGTGATGCAGTTTTAGTGAAAATCTATTTTCCAATTTATATATTGATGAGTACTGACATCTCCAAATTGAGTTTGGAATATCACGCGATTAATTTTTGCTTCTAAATCCTTTTTTATTAAGAGAATTGCTAGTCCAGACAATAGATTCTGCTTTAAATCGTTTCTCAAGTAGATTCCAACGATTTTAAACTTGGTTGAAGTCGAAACTTGCAAGTACCGACTGGTTTATTCAATATTCTCCCCCGATGGTTCAGTGTTTATGATTGTAGTTTAGTCCCGATAGCCTTGTGAGACGCTAGAACGTGCCGTGATGCATATTGAAATTTTATTTGTATCTTTATCTAGTTACTTTTATGTTTGTTTTTTAGTTTTTACAAGCTTTTGTTAACAAATTGAAACAATTTTTTGACGTAGTGCGTTTGGCTCCGTATAATAAACAAAGTGCGTTAGTAAAACTCTTTATGAACGCGTCTGTGACAAGTTTCGACTTGCTGTTTCGATCCGTTTTATTACAGTAGAGCTCGAAGACATATAAGTCAAGTTGTTTCGAAAAATGTCTTCAATTGAATCAACGGTAACTTTCTGACATCCCTTCAACAATCGTAAATGTTAATTCGCTGTTGACGAAAATCATTAGAAGGTGACTGACGTGTGGAAGGTCCTGCGACAGTCCTCCAGAAAGAATTAGTGGAATAAATTATTTTAAGTGTTTTAAAACAAAAGAAACTCCAGCACAACCCAGTGTTCTAAGGATCCTACACGAGCAATACCGTGAGGATCCAGATCAATTGTAACGGGTGATGAAATTATGGCGTTTTACTATGATCCGACATCCAAAACAGATTTTATAGAAACACATAGGAAAGGAGAGGTCGTGACAAAAAAGCAAAGGTCACGAAAACTACCAAAGCTACAATATTTTGGGACTGCGAAGGTATCCTTTTAGCTGACTTTAAGGCATCGAATACAACCGCGAACGTGGCTTATTACTACGACTTTCTAATGCAGTTTAGTCAAAAAATTATTGAAGACATGGTAAAATCAGACGAGGTGTACGTTTGCTTCATGATAAATCTCCAAACCCACACTGCAGGGTCTATTCAAGGCTTCTATACAGGAACAGAGATGAAACAACCACCATATAGTCCTGATCTAGCCTGGACTAATTATTTTTTGTTCGCAAAGATGAAGGATAAGTTAGGTTAAGAGTTCACGAACCGCATTACGTTCTGTCTGGTGCAATTGAAGCAGTAATTTGCATGTGATGTATCAGTAGGTTTTGTTCTTTTATAAGGACAAATAATAGAGAATCCTGGTACTACAATTGTTGGTAAAGGTTGGTTAAGGATGTGCCAGAGATTCCTCATTGTCTGACATTAATTAGCTTCAACTTCTGTTGTTTAATGATTTGAACTTAGATAAGAATTTACGTTGTAAAACACAAAAAAAACTCGTGATAACCTTAAAATACGATTTCGAAAGATACATCGAGCAGAAATTTTTTCACTTTCCAGTTATTATTGTCAAACATTTATTGTTATTAATTTTATATCGTATCGAATGGGTTTTTTATGTGAAGAAGCAAAGAAGCGGAATTTTAAAATATGGGTAATTGTTGCTATATGCGAAAAGTTTGTGGAACACATTCGAAACGAGAATAAACGGCACGTGTTGTGTGTATAAACATCGAAAAAAAAAAAAATGTGTCGAATATGTTGTCGTGAATAAATACATTTAAACGTTTAGTACGGATGCCTAAACTACAACAAAATTCAATAAATATCGTTAGTGTGATAAAATGAAGTAACACGTGGAAAGCTACATACATTTTTATCGTATCGAGTTGGATTTCACATAAAATATATCCAGGATTTAACAAATATTGAGTTTTTAAATCTATTTAAGCGAATTTTATTATAAAAAGTTTTACTTATATTGATCTACAGATAAACTGAACTGTATAGCCCATCGTATTCTTTGGTTTTAACCCAGCAATCGGAGCTCTTCGAAACGCAAGATCTGACGGTGCAAAATCCGGACTAAACGCCGGATGTGGTAAGGGTTCAATACAACCAAGTTCTTCGATTTTAATCGCAGTATGTGGTTCAGCTTTGTCTTGTAAGATAACTAAACTTGGATATTATATATCTGGATATCTGGAGTGATTTTGAAGTACAATAAATCTTTATAATTCCTCCTCTATTGAAACGATTAAACCAACGCTGTGCTGCTGTACTGCTTGCTCAATATTAAACGGTAAGTCATGACTAGAAATCCAAACTTCGATTCCTATCTTGCCGAGGACAAGTTGAAACTTGCAAGTACCGGTACCGGCTGGTTTATTCAATATTCTCCCCCGATGGTTCAGTGTTTATGATTGTAGTTTAGTCCCGATAGCCTTGTGAGACGCTAGAACGTGCCGTGATGCTGTTTTAGTGAAAATCTATTTTCCAATTTATATATTGATGAGTACTGACATCTCCAGATTGAGATTGGAACCTCACGCGATTAATTTTTGCTTCTAAATCCTTTTTTATTAAGAGAATTGCTAATCCAGACAATCGATTCTGCTTTAAATCGTTTCTTAAGTAGATTCCAACGATTTTAAACTTGATTGAAGTCGAAACTTGCAAGTACCGACTGGTTTATTCAATATTCTCCCCCGATGGTTCAGTGTTTATGATTGTAGTTTAGTCCCGATAGCCTTGTGAGACGCTAGAACGTGCCGTGATGCAGTTTTAGTGAAAATCTATTTTCCAATTTTTATATTGATGAGTACTGACATCTTCAGATTGAGTTTGGAATCTCACGCGATTAATTTTTGCTTCTAAATCCTTTTTTATTAAGAGAATTGCTAATCCAGACAATCGATTCTGCTTTAAATCGTTTCTTAAGTAGATTCCAACGATTTTAAACTTGATTGAAGTCGAAACTTGCAAGTACCGACTGGTTTATTCAATATTCTCCCCCGATGGTTCAGTGTTTATGATTGTAGTTTAGTCCCGATAGCCTTGTGAGACGCTAGAACGTGCCGTGATGCAGTTTTAGTGAAAATCTATTTTCCAATTTTTATATTGATGAGTACTGACATCTTCAGATTGAGTTTGGAATCTCACGCGATTAATTTTTGCTTCTAAATCCTTTTTTATTAAGAGAATTGCTAATCCAGACAATCGATTCTGCTTTAAATCGTTTCTTAAGTAGATTCCAACGATTTTAAACTTGATTGAAGTCGAAACTTGCAAGTACCGGCTGGTTTATTCAATATTTTCCCACGGTGGTTCAGTTTATGATTGTAGTTTAGTCCCGATAGCCTTATGAGACGCTAGAACGTGCCGTGATGCAGTTTTAGTGAAAATCTATTTTCCAATTTTTATATTGATGAGTACTGACATCTCCAAATTGAGTTTGGAATATCACGCGATTAATTTTTGCTTCTAAATCCTTTTTTATTAAGAGAATTGCTAATCCAGACAATCGATTCTGCTTTAAATCGTTTCTTTAGTAGATTCCAACGATTTTAAACTTGATTGAAGTCGAAACTTGCAAGTACCGGCTGGTTTATTCAATATTCTCCCCCGATGGTTCAGTGTTTATGATTGTAGTTTAGTCCCGATAGCCTTATGAGACGCTAGAACGTGCCGTGATGCAGTTTTAGTGAAAATCTATTTTCCAATTTTTATATTGATGAGTACTGACATCTCCAAATTGAGTTTGGAATATCACGCGATTAATTTTTGCTTCTAAATCCTTTTTTATTAAGAGAATTGCTAATCCAGACAATCGATTCTGCTTTAAATCGTTTCTCAAGTAGATTCCAACGATTTTAAACTTGATTGAAGTCGAAACTTGCAAGTACCGGCTGGTTTATTCAATATTCTCCCCCGATGGTTCAGTGTTTATGATTGTAGTTTAGTCCCGATAGCCTTGTGAGACGCTAGAACGTGCCGTGATGTAGTTTTAGTGAAAATCTATTTTCCAATTTATATATTGATGAGTACTGACATCTCCAGATTGAGTTTCGAATCTCACGCTATTAATTTTTGCTTCTAAATCTTTTTTTATTAAGAGAATTGCTAATCCAGACAATCGATTCTGCTTTAAATCGTTTCTCAAGTAGATTCCAACGATTTTAAACTTGATTGAAGTCGAAACTTGCAAGTACCGGCAGGTTTATTCAATATTTTCCCACGGCGATTCAGTGTTTATGATTGTAGTTTAGTCCCGATAGCCTTGTAAGACGCTAGAACGTGCCGTGATGCAGTTTTAGTGAAAATCTATTTTCCAATTTTTATATTGATGAGTACTGACATCTCCAAATTGAGTTTGGAATATCACGCGATTAATTTTTGCTTCTAAATCCTTTTTTATTAAGAGAATTGCTAATCCAGACAATCGATTCTGCTTTAAATCGTTTCTTTAGTAGATTCCAACGATTTTAAACTTGATTGAAGTCGAAACTTGCAAGTACCGGCTGGTTTATTCAATATTCTCCCCCGATGGTTCAGTGTTTATGATTGTAGTTTAGTCCCGATAGCCTTGTGAGACGCTAGAACGTGCTGTGATTTATACTTTTTAGACCGAGATATAGTTTTCTCTATATTGATCAATAAATTTGATCTACGGGGCCTTGAAATACCAGCTCAGATCAATGAATTTAGGATCTGCCTTTGAGTACTTCTCCATTCTCGACTGTAAAACCTGACGGAGGCTCCTTAATGGTTTGGGGATGTTTTGCAGGAAGATATTTTGAAAAAAAATGCTATAGAAAAGTATTTGATAATTGCAAAGAAAGAATGTAGTGAAAGTGATGATTTATACGTCAAATCCGATGGACCCCAACCTGATTGAGTTGTTGCAGGACAAATTTGGACCTCAAAAGCAAATGGAACCAAATAGATGAAGATTATTTGTTGAAATTACAGCCAAAATCGTGCACCGAAATAATAAAAGCGAAAGTATTGTTTTTATTTGTTGTGTAGGTATTAAAAATAAAAGAAACCGTTTGTATCGAAGATTTCGAATTGGAAAGATCAATATTAACATACTAAATAGACTCGATCTTCTTTGATTTGCGGATCAAATTTTGAATTTTAAACTAATTTGATATTCAAATAGAATTAATCAATAATCTTATAACCTCCATAAATTTTTTTATTGTCCGAATTATTAAAGGTTTGTTTCGAATTCATCCATAATAATCAACAAACCAGTTTCTAGAATTCTTCAGCCGATATAAGGACGTGCATAATTTGGTTATTTAAATTGAATACATAATCGTTATTATCAACAAAACATAAAAAACATTTCACATTTAACGGGAATGTATTCAAAAAAAATAATACACGCCAACAAAAGTTTAAGGTTTCGGAGTAAATTAAAAAAAAAACATTTTTCTTCTGGTGTACGTTTGGAGCCAAGAGTTGCTCAAATCCGGTTCTATTAAGCATTTATTTTGATCGTAATGCTAATAATTGTGAGGTTTGCTTAAAAATATTTAAATTTCATCTAATTTTGTCATAAATCAGCGTCGTTTCGTGTTGAGATTGGTTCAAAAGAGACAGGGGTTGCTTGAGTGCCGATTTTTTCGATTTTTGCAAACTAACTTCCAGTTTTTGGTATTTTTTTGCTTTTCTGTCTGATGCTGACTGTCTTTCAATCGAAATACCTACCTCAGCACGTCGACAGATATCGTAAATTGTTTGTCAGGCTATTTCAAATCTTAAAAAATTGGAACTCAACTTCTAACATTCAACAACTGTCAAACTACAAGAGTCAACGTCTAATTTACTTGCCGAACTGTCAAGAAGTGTACGAATTTTTTGTCCTGATAGTAGCAGAGTTTGAGCTAGGCCGTACGACCTGCAAGGACCAGCATCGCAGTGGTCAACCAAATGAGGTGACGAATCCAAAAGCTGAAGAAAATCCAAGAATTTTCGGCCCGTTTCATAACCTTGGATGAAACGTGTGTCCATCACTCGACATCCGAAACTAAAATCAATCAGAACAATGGATCTAAAAGGGCAAAGATCCTTCCATCTGCAGGCAAGGTCATATGACGTCGGTTTTTTCAGAAATCGAGCAAAAACGGCCGCATTTGGCTAATAAAGAAAGTGTTGTTCCATCTAGACAATGCATCGGCTCACAAATTTGTTATTTCAATGGCCAAAATTGATGATAAAGTTTGAATTGCTACCACATGCACCCTAATCGCCAGATTCAGCTCCATTGGATAATTTCCTGTTCTGATACTTGAAAAAATGATTCGATGGTCTTTCTCGGTACTTATTTAACACAATCAAATCCATTCCAATGCATTTTGTTAAAACCTTTGAGGAAATAATTGATATTAAGAATCATCTCCAGGAAAATCGGATATTAACTAGTTTGAGGAATATACAGGTGATTGTACAAGCATCGATGATTCTAAATGATCAAAAAAGATGAAAACAGTTCTGATAATAGCGTAAAAACATAATAGACTTCGATTGCACGAACACGAGTTTGTTTTTTCGCGATAGAACTAAAACAAAAACGAATTTAGTACTGGGCAATATTAAAGGCTTTTGTTTTCGGATACACACTGTATAATATATATTTTTAATTGAGGGAAAACGCTATTTACGGTATTGGGATTTATTGAAGAGAAAAATCACAAAAAAACTCATCATGTAGGTACCACAGATTCAAGCACAAGCGTTTAAAGTAAACGAAACAGAAACAGAGAAAACAGTCGAAAGAAATAATATCAGAGAAGTAAAAATCAACTATTTTGACTAAATTTTCAAAGTTTCAAACATTTTCAAATCCATTTAAAGTGTATTTAATATAAAAACGTCTCTTACCAATTTGAACATGTTGGCTGTGGCTGTGTAAGACTTGTCAAAGTAGACAACTTCTCAACTTATGTTTCAACTGGCGAGAAACGTTCTTTATATACAGTCAGCGCCCCTTTGTCCATCCCGATTACCTCAAGATAAACTAGTAAGAAAATAATAAAAAATAAACTTGAAATGGAGTTCAATGCTGTACAAGAAGCAAGTAATTTACTTGAGATGCATTTCTGGTCAATCTAGTTTTCGATTTATATTTTTGTTTTTTAATAACGATACTAAACTGGTAATAAATGTGGTTGAAATGACTTATTGCAATCAAATATATGAGACGAATTGAATTAATAACGATATTAACGACTTTTTTAATCATTTTTGCAGAGAATTAGAAATAAATAAGAAAAATACGGCGTCACGTCTCATATTCATCGCGAGATCTGTGAAGTTTACGGACAAAAAAAGGATTGGCACAAAAGACAAAAAGAAAAAGACCCACACCCAAAGAAACCCAGCGTTTAGACTTTCCTTGAGCGGTGCCGCAATGGAGGTGAAGATTTTTTAGACCAAATTGTTGCAGGCGACGAAACATTGGTGGGCTAGGTCACACCAGAATCGAAACAACAATCCATGGAATGGCAATTTCTGTCCACATGTGGCTAATCGGACCAAAGATCTCATCAAATCTTTTCAATGGGAAACTCTAGATCATCCTCCTGCATTTGAAGAAACACCTGGACGGTCGGCGTCTTCAAGACGACAACGAAATTAAAACAGTTGTGATACAAGTCAGACGGTAGAATTTTATGAGGAGGGTATTGAAAAACTGATGCCACGTTATGACAAGTGCCTCAATATTTACGGAAATTATGTAGAAAAGTAGATTAAGGTACAGGCTTTCATGTAAAAATGAAATTATTGCCATATCTTTGCATTTCTTTTCTTAATTCCAAAAACTAAGTAAAATCGAAAATTGCTAAGCATGCCAATCTTGGAAAGATGTTCAATACTTACAGCGCTTATAATATTTTCCTTTTATCGTTAGTGTCTTCTGGTATAGGAATGGCCTCAAGGACATGATCTGTATTCTTCTTAGCATTTCTAGATGGTACAATTTTCGATTTTTTTAACATATTATTGACAAACTCTCTGTCATCTTTCTAACCAGGGGAAATCTTATATATTAAAAAAATTGATGATTTCCATTCCGAGTCCGTTCAGGCGTTCTACCCAACCGATTTGCTTAATTTTTTTTTTCAATTAAAGGTATTGATGCACAGATCAGCCATCAACCATCAGATTTCGTCTACTTTTCACCATTCTCAAGTTATACTCAAGTGCGATTTCCACCTGTACATTACTTATGGGAGTTTTTCACATACACACGTTCTATCCTCAATATCTCAGGTTCTATTAAAGATAGAGACTTTGTTTTGGTTTAAGAACACTCGTTGAAATACCTTCTTTCTTTTGAGTTTTTGAACACTTAAATCGGTTGAGTTGGAGAGGAGCTAGGCGCGGACATCAATGTGGAGTTATGGATTTTTGTAGGTTTTTGGCAATTTTTCTACATTCAAAGATCTATATCTCAGGTTCTAATATGGCTACAGAGTTCGTTTTGATTTAAGAACACTCACTGAAACATCCTCTTTCTTTTGAGTTTTTGAACACTTAAATTGGTTGAGTTTAAGAGGAGCTAGGCGCGGACATTCAATGTGGAGTTATGGATTTTTGTAGGTTTTTGGCAATTTTTCTACATTCAAAGATCTATATCTCAGGTTCTAATATGGCTACAGAGTTCGTTTTGATTTAAAAACACTCGCTGAAACATCCTCTTTCTTTTGAGTTTTTGAACACTTAAATCGGTTGAGTTTAAGAGGAGCTAGGCGCGGACATTCAATGTGGAGTTATGGATTTTTGTAGGTTTTTGGCAATTTTTCTACATTCAAAGATCTATATCTCAGGTTCTAATATGGCTACAGAGTTCGTTTTGATTTAAAAACACTCGCTGAAACATCCTCTTTCTTTTGAGTTTTTGAACACTTAAATCGGTTGAGTTTAAGAGGAGCTAGGCGCGGACATTCAATGTGGAGTTATGGATTTTTGTAGGTTTTTGGCAATTTTTCTACATTCAAAGATCTATATCTCAGGTTCTAATATGGCTACAGAGTTCGTTTTGATTTAAGAACACTCGCTGAAACATCCTCTTTCTTTTGAGTTTTTGAACACTTAAATCGGTTGAGTTTAAGAGGAGCTAGGCGCGGACATTCAATGTGGAGTTATGGATTTTTGTAGGTTTTTGGCAATTTTTCTACATTCAAAGATCTATATCTCAGGTTCTAATATGGCTACAGAGTTCGTTTTGATTTAAGAACACTCGCTGAAACATCCTCTTTCTTTTGAGTTTTTGAACACTTAAATCGGTTGAGTTTAAGAGGAGCTAGGCGCGGACATTCAATGTGGAGTTATGGATTTTTGTAGGTTTTTGGCAATTTTTCTACATTCAAAGATCTATATCTCAGGTTCTAATATGGCTACAGAGTTCGTTTTGATTTAAGAACACTCGCTGAAACATCTGCTTTCTTTTGAGTTTTTGAACACTTAAATCGGTTGAGTTTAAGAGGAGCTAGGCGCGGACATTCAATGTGGAGTTATGGATTTTTGTAGGTTTTTGGCAATTTTTCTACATTCAAAGATCTATATCTCAGGTTCTAATATAGCTGCAGAGTTCGTTCGTTTCTATTATAATGATTTCTGATACTTATTTAATGGATTCGATGCGAGCGAAGCCGCGGGTAAAAGCTAATTCCAAGTAATGATTTAATTATATCTTTTCTGAATGTCTTCAGATCCTTTTTTGTGCCATCGGATAATTTTCCTAGGACACGGGTAATATCTTATCATTTGGTCAACCCTGTCAATTCCTTTCCTTATAATGACTTTTAAATACAATGGATTCAAACTGTTTTTTTGTTTTTATTTGATAAGTTGTAGACTAACCAATTGAATTTTTCTACATTTCAATTGTTTCCTTGTGTAAGTAACACGATATTTGACAGTATGCAGTTCAATTAGAAATGTTTCATTGTATTTTGATACCTTCTATAAGTATTTTCAATAAATAATCACAATTTATGATAATTTTTTTCAGAATATCTTTTTATGGCGAACGGTTTCCCTGAAAATCTACATATCGCCTAAACCATAAATTTTATCGAGTTAAGCAAGTCCTTTTTTGTTATTTGACATTTTTGCTATCCTTAGATTGTACAGGTTGTCCCTGTAAAAGTTACAGAGTGTTTTCACGTCATCTACTCAATCCCGAAACACCCAGTATATGTACGAGGCTACAAAAAAAACGAAAGAAAGACCGAGGAGAAGCTGAACCGAAGGTCAAATCAAATCAAATCATGTATTTTCAGGTGAATTGGCGTCTACTTTTGTCAGATATTGTCGATTAACAATCAATATAAGTCGAGTCGAATGTTGATTGATGTCTTCTGATGTCTAGAAAGGTCAAATCAAATCAATTATTGTATTTTCAGGTGAATTGGCGTCTACTTTTGTCAGATATTGTCGATTAACAATCAATTGAAGTCGAGTCGAATGTTGATTGATGTTTTCTGATGTCTAAAAAGGTCAAATCAAATCAATTATTGTATTTTCAGGTGAATTGGCGTCTACTTTTGTCAGATATTGTCGATTAACAATCAATTGAAGTCGAGTCGAATGTTTATTGATGTTTTCTGATGTCTAAAAAGGTCAAATCAAATCAATTATTGTATTTTCAGGGGAATTGGCGTCTACTTTTGTCAGATATTGTCGATTAACAATCAATTGAAGTCGAGTCGAATGTTGATTGATGTTTTCTGATGTCTAAAAAGGTCAAATCAAATCAATTATTGTATTTTCAGGTGAATTGGCGTCTACTTTTGTCAGATATTGTCGATTAACAATCAATTGAAGTCGAGTCGAATGTTTATTGATGTTTTCTGATGTCTAAAAAGGTCAAATCAAATCAATTATTGTATTTTCAGGGGAATTGGCGTCTACTTTTGTCAGATATTGTCGATTAACAATCAATTGAAGTCGAGTCGAATGTTGATTGATGTTTTCTGATGTCTAAAAAGGTCAAATCAAATCAATTATTGTATTTTCAGGTGAATTGGCGTCTACTTTTGTCAGATATTGCCGAATAACAATCAATATAAGTCGAGTCGAATGTTGATTGATGTCTTCTGATGTCTAGAAAGGTCAAATCAAATCAATTATTGTATTTTCAGGTGAATTGGCGTCTACTTTTGTCAGATATTGTCGATTAACAATCAATTGAAGTCGAGTCGAATGTTGATTGATGTTTTCTGATGTCTAAAAAAGTCAAATCAAATCAATTATTGTATTTTCAGGTGAATTGGCGTCTACTTTTGTCAGATATTGCCGAATAACAATCAATATAAGTCGAGTCGAATGTTGATTGATGTCTTCTGATGTCTAGAAAGGTCAAATCAAATCAATTATTGTATTTTCAGGTGAATTGGCGTCTACTTTTGTCAGATATTGTCGATTAACAATCAATTGAAGTCGAGTCGAATGTTGATTGATGTTTTCTGATGTCTAAAAAAGTCAAATCAAATCAATTATTGTATTTTCAGGTGAATTGGCGTCTACTTTTGTCAGATATTGCCGAATAACAATCAATAGAAGTCGAGTCGAATGTTGATTGATGTTTTCTGATGTCTAATAAGGTCAAATCAAATCAATTATTGTATTTTCAGGTGAATTGGCGTCTACTTTTGTCAGATATTGCCGAATAACAATCAATAGAAGTCGAGTCGAATGTTGATTGATGTTTTCTGATGTCTAATAAGGTCAAATCAAATCAATTATTGTATTTTCACGTGAATTGGCGTCTACTTTTGTCAGATATTGTCGATTAACAATCAATTGAAGTCGAGTCGAATGTTGATTGATGTTTTCTGATGTCTAAAAAGGTCAAATCAAATCAATTATTGTATTTTCAGGGGAATTGGCGTCTACTTTTGTCAGATATTGTCGATTAACAATTAATTGAAGTCGAGTCGAATGTTGATTGATGTTTTCTGATGTCTAAAAAGGTCAAATCAAATCAATTATTGTATTTTCAGGTGAATTGGCGTCTACTTTTGTCAGATATTGTCGATTAACAATTAATTGAAGTCGATTCGAATGTTGATTGATGTTTTCTGATATCTAAAAAGGTCAAATCAAATCAATTATTGTATTTTCAGGTGAATTGGCGTCTACTTTTGTCAGATATTGTCGATTAACAATCAATTGAAGTCGAGTCGAATGTTGATTGATGTTTTCTGATGTCTAAAAAGGTCAAATCAAATCAATTATTGTATTTTCAGGTGAATTGGCGTCTACTTTTGTCAGATATTGTCGATTAACAATCAATTGAAGTCGAGTCGAATGTTGATTGATGTTTTCTGATGTCTAAAAAGGTCAAATCAAATCAATTATTGTATTTTCAGGGGAATTGGCGTCTACTTTTGTCAGATATTGTCGATTAACAATTAATTGAAGTCGAGTCGAATGTTGATTGATGTTTTCTGATGTCTAAAAAGGTCAAATCAAATCAATTATTGTATTTTCAGGTGAATTGGCGTCTACTTTTGTCAGATATTGTCGATTAACAATTAATTGAAGTCGAGTCGAATGTTGATTGATGTTTTTTGATGTCTAAAAATGTCAAATCAAATCAATTATTGTATTTTCAGGTGAATTGGCGTCTACTTTTGTCAGATATTGTCGATTAACAATCAATTGAATTCGAGTCGAATGTTTGATGTTTTCTGATGTCTAAAAAGGTCAAATCAAATCAATTATTGTATTTTCAGGTGAATTGGCGTCTACTTTTGTCAGATATTGTCGATTAACAATTAATTGAAGTCGATTCGAATGTTGATTGATGTTTTCTGATATCTAAAAAGGTCAAATCAAATCAATTATTGTATTTTCAGGTGAATTGGCGTCTACTTTTGTCAGATATTGTCGATTAACAATTAATTGAAGTCGAGTCGAATGTTGATTGATGTTTTTTGATGTCTAAAAATGTCAAATCAAATCAATTATTGTATTTTCAGGTGAATTGGCGTCTACTTTTGTCAGATATTGTCGATTAACAATCAATTGAAGTCGAGTCGAATGTTGATTGATGTTTTCTGATGTCTAAAAAGGTCAAATCAAATCAATTATTGTATTTTCAGGTGAATTGGCGTCTACTTTTGTCAGATATTGTCGATTAACAATCAATTGAAGTCGACTCGAATGTTGATTGATGTCTTCTGATGTCTAAAAAGGTCAAATCAAATCAATTATTGTATTTTCAGGTGAATTGGCGTCTACTTTTGTCAGATATTGTCGATTAACAATCAATTGAAGTCGACTCGAATGTTGATTGATGTCTTCTGATGTCTAAAAAGGTCAAATCAAATCAATTATTGTATTTTCAGGTGAATTGGCGTCTACTTTTGTCAGATATTGTCGATTAACAATCAATTGAAGTCGACTCGAATGTTGATTGATGTCTTCTGATGTCTAAAAAGGTCAAATCAAATCAATTATTGTATTTTCAGGTGAATTGGCGTCTACTTTTGTCAGATATTGTCGATTAACAATCAATTGAAGTCGAGTCGAATGTTGATTGATGTTTTCTGATGTCTAAAAAGGTCAAATCAAATCAATTATTGTATTTTCAGGGGAATTGGCGTCTACTTTTGTCAGATATTGTCGATTAACAATTAATTGAAGTCGAGTCGAATGTTGATTGATGTTTTCTGATGTCTAAAAAGGTCAAATCAAATCAATTATTGTATTTTCAGGTGAATTGGCGTCTACTTTTGTCAGATATTGTCGATTAACAATTAATTGAAGTCGATTCGAATGTTGATTGATGTTTTCTGATATCTAAAAAGGTCAAATAAAATCAATTATTGTATTTTCAGGTGAATTGGCGTCTACTTTTGTCAGATATTGTCGATTAACAATTAATTGAAGTCGAGTCGAATGTTGATTGATGTTTTTTGATGTCTAAAAATGTCAAATCAAATCAATTATTGTATTTTCAGGTGAATTGGCGTCTACTTTTGTCAGATATTGTCGATTAACAATCAATTGAAGTCGAGTCGAATGTTGATTGATGTTTTCTGATGTCTAAAAAGGTCAAATCAAATCAATTATTGTATTTTCAGGTGAATTGGCATCTACTTTTGTCAGATATTGTCGATTAACAATTAATTGAAGTCGATTCGAATGTTGATTGATGTTTTCTGATATCTAAAAAGGTCAAATCAAATCAATTATTGTATTTTCAGGTGAATTGGCGTCTAATTTTGTCAGATATTGTCGATTAACAATTAATTGAAGTCGAGTCGAATGTTGATTCATGTTTTTTGATGTCTAAAAATGTCAAATCAAATCAATTATTGTATTTTCAGGTGAATTGGCGTCTACTTTTGTCAGATATTGTCGATTAACAATCAATTGAAGTCGAGTCGAATGTTGATTGATGTTTTCTGATGTCTAAAAAGGTCAAATCAAATCAATTATTGTATTTTCAGGTGAATTGGCGTCTACTTTTGTCAGATATTGTCGATTAACAATCAATTGAAGTCGACTCGAATGTTGATTGATGTCTTCTGATGTCTAAAAAGGTCAAATCAAATCAATTATTGTATTTTCAGGTGAATTGGCGTCTACTTTTGTCAGATATTGTCGATTAACAATCAATTGAAGTCGACTCGAATGTTGATTGATGTCTTCTGATGTCTAAAAAGGTCAAATCAAATCAATTATTGTATTTTCAGGTGAATTGGCGTCTACTTTTGTCAGATATTGTCGATTAACAATCAATTGAAGTCGACTCGAATGTTGATTGATGTCTTCTGATGTCTAAAAAGGTCAAATCAAATCAATTATTGTATTTTCAGGTGAATTGGCGTCTACTTTTGTCAGATATTGTCGATTAACAATCAATTGAAGTCGACTCGAATGTTGATTGATGTCTTCTGATGTCTAAAAAGGTCAAATCAAATCAATTATTGTATTTTCAGGTGAATTGGCGTCTACTTTTGTCAGATATTGTCGATTAACAATCAATTGAAGTCGAGTCGAATGTTGATTGATGTTTTCTGATGTCTAAAAAGGTCAAATCAAATCAATTATTGTATTTTCAGGGGAATTGGCGTCTACTTTTGTCAGATATTGTCGATTAACAATTAATTGAAGTCGATTCGAATGTTGATTGATGTTTTCTGATGTCTAAAAAGGTCAAATCAAATCAATTATTGTATTTTCAGGTGAATTGGCGTCTACTTTTGTCAGATATTGTCGATTAACAATTAATTGAAGTCGAGTCGAATGTTGATTGATGTTTTTTGATGTCTAAAAATGTCAAATCAAATCAATTATTGTATTTTCAGGTGAATTGGCGTCTACTTTTGTCAGATATTGTCGATTAACAATCAATTGAAGTCGAGTCGAATGTTGATTGATGTTTTCTGATGTCTAAAAAGGTCAAATCAAATCAATTATTGTATTTTCAGGTGAATTTGCGTCTACTTTTGTCAGATATTGTCGATTAACAATCAATTGAAGTCGACTCGAATGTTGATTGATGTCTTCTGATGTCTAAAAAGGTCAAATCAAATCAATTATTGTATTTTCAGGTGAATTGGCGTCTACTTTTGTCAGATATTGTCGATTAACAATCAATTGAAGTCGACTCGAATGTTGATTGATGTCTTCTGATGTCTAAAAAGGTCAAATCAAATCAATTATTGTATTTTCAGGTGAATTGGCGTCTACTTTTGTCAGATATTGTCGATTAACAATCAATTGAAGTCGACTCGAATGTTGATTGATGTCTTCTGATGTCTAAAAAGGTCAAATCAAATCAATTATTGTATTTTCAGGTGAATTGGCGTCTACTTTTGTCAGATATTGTCGATTAACAATCAATTGAAGTCGACTCGAATGTTGATTGATGTCTTCTGATGTCTAAAAAGGTCAAATCAAATCAATTATTGTATTTTCAGGTGAATTGGCGTCTACTTTTGTCAGATATTGTCGATTAACAATCAATTGAAGTCAAGTCGAATGTTGATTGATGTTTTCTGATGTCTAAAAAGGTCAAATCAAATCAATTATTGTATTTTCAGGTGAATTGGCGTCTACTTTTGTCAGATATTGTCGATTAACAATTAATTGAAGTCGAGTCGAATGTTGATTGATGTTTTTTGATGTCTAAAAATGTCAAATCAAATCAATTATTGTATTTTCAGGTGAATTGGCGTCTACTTTTGTCAGATATTGTCGATTAACAATCAATTGAAGTCGAGTCGAATGTTGATTGATGTTTTCTGATGTCTAAAAAGGTCAAATCAAATCAATTATTGTATTTTCAGGTGAATTGGCGTCTACTTTTGTCAGATATTGTCGATTAACAATCAATTGAAGTCGACTCGAATGTTGATTGATGTCTTCTGATGTCTAAAAAGGTCAAATCAAATCAATTATTGTATTTTCAGGTGAATTGGCGTCTACTTTTGTCAGATATTGTCGATTAACAATTAATTGAAGTCGAGTCGAATGTTGATTGATGTTTTTTGATGTCTAAAAATGTCAAATCAAATCAATTATTGTATTTTCAGGTGAATTGGCGTCTACTTTTGTCAGATATTGTCGATTAACAATCAATTGAAGTCGAGTCGAATGTTGATTGATGTTTTCTGATGTCTAAAAAGGTCAAATCAAATCAATTATTGTATTTTCAGGTGAATTGGCGTCTACTTTTGTCAGATATTGTCGATTAACAATCAATTGAAGTCGACTCGAATGTTGATTGATGTCTTCTGATGTCTAAAAAGGTCAAATCAAATCAATTATTGTATTTTCAGGTGAATTGGCGTCTACTTTTGTCAGATATTGTCGATTAACAATCAATTGAAGTCGAGTCGAATGTTGATTGATGTTTTTTGATGTCTAAAAATGTCAAATCAAATCAATTATTGTATTTTCAGGTGAATTGGCGTCTACTTTTGTCAGATATTGTCGATTAACAATCAATTGAAGTCGAGTCGAATGTTGATTGATGTTTTCTGATGTCTAAAAAGGTCAAATCAAATCAATTATTGTATTTTCAGGTGAATTGGCGTCTACTTTTGTCAGATATTGTCGATTAACAATCAATTGAAGTCGAGTCGAATGTTGATTGATGTTTTCTGATGTCTAAAAAGGTCAAATCAAATCAATTATTGTATTTTCAGGTGAATTGGCGTCTACTTTTGTCAGATATTGTCGATTAACAATCAATTGAAGTCGACTCGAATGTTGATTGATGTCTTCTGATGTCTAAAAAGGTCAAATCAAATCAATTATTGTATTTTCAGGTGAATTGGCGTCTACTTTTGTCAGATATTGTCGATTAACAATCAATTGAAGTCGACTCGAATGTTGATTGATGTCTTCTGATGTCTAAAAAGGTCAAATCAAATCAATTATTGTATTTTCAGGTGAATTGGCGTCTACTTTTGTCAGATATTGTCGATTAACAATTAATTGAAGTCGAGTCGAATGTTGATTGATGTTTTTTGATGTCTAAAAATGTCAAATCAAATCAATTATTGTATTTTCAGGTGAATTGGCGTCTACTTTTGTCAGATATTGTCGATTAACAATCAATTGAAGTCGAGTCGAATGTTGATTGATGTTTTCTGATGTCTAAAAAGGTCAAATCAAATCAATTATTGTATTTTCAGGTGAATTGGCGTCTACTTTTGTCAGATATTGTCGATTAACAATCAATTGAAGTCGACTCGAATGTTGATTGATGTCTTCTGATGTCTATAAGGTATTTTTGCTATCTTTAGATTGTACAGGTTGTCCCTGTAAAAGTTACAAAGTGTTTTCACGTCATCTACTCAATCCCGAAACACCCAGTATATGTACGAGGCTACAAAAAAAAACGAAAGGAAGACCGAGGAGAAGCTGAACCGAAAAAATTACGGAAGAGGAAAATCAAGGAATAAGAAATAATGGAAATAGAGAGTCCGGTAATGATGAAACTCTAACAAGTCTTACACCTGAAAAAGTAGAAAGGCATCAGGATGAATTAAGTGATACTAGTTTTCACTGGCAAGTCAAAAAATTTAGTTTTTACCAGTAAAAACTAGAATTAACTAAAAACGGGTTTGAACTGTATCATACATATTTTAACTGAGGATGATTACCACTTCCTGAAGAAAAGTCTCCAGTCAAGGACGTTGAGGTTACATGTTGTGGTAGACTTTAGCAGCAAACAATGTTAGAGCATTCAAATCATGTCAAAAGATAAATATTTTCCATGTTAATTAACTTTTTGATACGTTCGTGTGAAAACGTCAAATCATTTCTCAATTATCAAGTCACCTCCCTTATCACGAACAAAATTCACGTCTATTTACGTAACAATTAATGATATTATTGAATTTTTTTTTATACTTGACACATTTCGTCGAGCACGGTGCGGTTTTATCGAAAATTACATTTCTTGTTTGCCCTTGGAACGAAATAGAACCTGTCATATTTAGATTTTATCCACGAATATTTGGAACACCAACTGTACATTGTCGCGACCAAACTCGTGTCGACTCGATATCCTATTACAGAGTTGTACAAATTTAAATATCAATGTATTGTCAATTTAATATGATCATTACGGTTGCCAACTTTTTAAAAATGGAAACCACAGAACATACCCAATAAGAAGATCAACTTGCATCTAAATTTAGTTCTGTCACTTACTAATCGTGACGCGCTGGTGTAACTAAAATGGTTCATTACTGTCAATGTCAATTGTCAAAATAATTAATCATTGGTATTAATTTCTTGATGTGTCAATGTCAACTGTCAAAATAATTAAGCATGCGTTTCAATTTCTTGATGTGTATTCTAAATATGAAGAATTTTGTAAACTTCAATGCTCAAATAATTTTCAAACTTAGTTCATCGGAATACAACAGTCAAAATATCAAAATTTGAAAAATAACAAAGAGCGTTAAAGATATTGAAGATAATGTGTGAAATTGCAACTTTTGGGTGTATAAAAGAAAATTCAAATAATGTAACGAAAGAATTTATTAATTACAGGTGAGAAAAATATTCATAAACAAGGTACAGCGAAAAGATGGACTATATAGGATAAAAATTTTGTTGCTTTTGGGGTTTTTGTACAAAAAAACGTTTTATTTCAACTGTGATAAATTAATATAGTTTACTATTGAAGTACTGTCAAATTTTATGTATTTATTTTTGACATGTTCGTTGACAGATCGACTTAAACGTGTCCCGGTTCTAAGATATTTTTTATCGTGAATTCAGTAAACTGCAAAATAAATAATATTCTGTACAGTAAATATTCTGTGTTGTAAATTTAAATGAACCGCTAAATAAGATTAGTCCCGCCAACTACCATCGACGCCACTGGCATCGAAAATCCGCCATCTTGATTCCACTGAATAACAACTAATGGCCGGTATACACGGCAACGATAAAACTGCGCAAACGCAGCTCATTTGCGCAGAAACTCTGTCGAAAAACACGTGTGCAAAAAGAAAGTTGCTTTGTTGAATTCTTTCTTGCAAGAAGTCCGCAGGTTTTTTTATTTTATTCACTACCTTGCAATAACCAAAAAATCTGCGACGATTTTCGTATATACGTTCGATAAAACTGCGCAAATGAACTGTGCAGTTCGTTTGCGCAGTTTAACAAAAGAGATTTATTCATAAAAAAGTGAATAAGTTCGTCGGGTGGTTTCTGATTGGGATTGGGGCATTATTTATGTGGAATTTGGCCCTGATATAGCAAAGTTTCTTCTGCATTGCTTGAAATGTGGGGAAGTTGAAATGGTGGACTGTAATAGGATGAAAAGATCAAAAAAAAAAGAAAATCTCGATAAACAAACTTTCTTCCAACAACGTGATAGGTTTTTCTGTTTATATACGTAATTTAGTTGAATCGCCAGGTTACAGAAAAACCGCAGGAAACCTGGAAGACCATCGAACTTAATTAGGTATAAAACTCCAAACAAGAAAGCTTCATATTAGATCGAATTGATGTACAAATACAGTGATACTACTAATAGATGGTGCTTCCTATTATATTAGTGTACGAAGTTTGATATATTTCATGATATTGATATATATGACTTAACGTGTGCCATCCTATAAGTATTGAAAACAACTTTTTAATGAAATACTGGCATTTGAGTTTAATTTAGTAGAGATTATCATTAAAAGGGAACGCCTTAAACTTGGCCTTCGAGTCTCCGCTACAACATTCTCATCAACCGCCATCGTCAATGTCATTAACAACCTTTTGAAAATCGAAACTAGCGTTAATTAGATTTGAATTTCAAGCGCGTGTTCTTATGATTGTAAATTAACATTTCCGTTAGAACTAAAATAAATAAATAAATAATAACCAATGATTGAGTGAGAATAATAATTTATTATTGCAAAGAAATATCTAGAAATAGGAATTAAAGCAGTTTGAATTGACAACACTGCAATCGGAGGACGAAAACTCGTTTTATTTGATTAGTTGACGTATTATTTCACAAATGATCGGAATTGCGATGGTTTCTTTGGAAGTTTGCAAGCCCCGATGTGTTTAGGTTTCTTTTCATAAGCGCAGTAAAGTTTCACAATATCAATCGGTATAAATGGTTGTTCCAAATTTCATAAATTCCACAAGCACCACTCCCGATGGAAACCATTTAAGATCTGTTAACTATAAATTAAGTTATACACATTATATCTCTTATTTTATCACCGTGATTGTCAAGAATCATGAATCTAGCTACTTAATATTGTATTGAAAGATATATTGTAGACTGACCGTTCTCAATGTCTACATAAGCGATTCCAAGTGTCCCTTAAACACTTGAAGTTCCATTAAATTGCTTATTTTATTAATGTGACGAATAAATCAGTACATCCAACGATAACGGTAGTAAAATTACTTGAAACCACTTAATTTATTTATATTTTGTTGTTAATAAATAGTTTTCTCAAAATTGTGAATTGAGTTATTTGAATAACACACTTTTTTGTGTCGTTTCGTTTCGGGCGTATCATACAGAATCCATGTTGTTGAGAAACTACAAAGTTGCACCCATTCGGCAGCTCAATCAAGCAACCAAATATCCGGAAAAATTAAAAAAATATATAATTAATCGAAAGGGTTTTAAATGCTCGATCTGAAAATCCAAGCCCCGAATTTTCTGGTTGATTCGATCAAAAGATATCAATAAAAACAGTGGCTGCGAATTCAGATTAGAAAATATTTTTCATTTCCCGCCCAAAGTGTCCTCTGGCAAAACTAAAAATACCTATCAAATGCTCCTAATTATCTCGTTTCAAAAATATTTTTCTTTTTGTCTAAATTCGTAGGGAAACCTGAAAAAAAAATTAACTAATTATTCATTGCGTACTTGATGAATCGCGAAGTGGATTAGGTTATGTTTGGGCGTTTCCGATTTAAGTTCAGTGAATTCCACAATAAGCAAAAAAGTAAAACAACTCAAAAAAATTGTCAAAAAGTTACTGAAACATGGGGCTAATGGTGCAATGCCAAGGTTTAACTCCTCTACACATCACCAGCAAGGTAAAGTTGCGAAAAGCTGGCATTGTACTGTTATGCCCATGTTCCAGTAAATTTTCTTATACTGTTGAATCCAAAGGAGAGTAAATTTTGGCTCTTGACTTGTTCTTGGCAGCAACTGAACTATTTTTGTATTCCCATTTCTCAGAGCGACACACATAATTTCATAGTCATCTAGGTACTTTCAAACAAGTAGTTTTCGAAGCTGATTGTAAAGTTGTACCGCTTGATTGGTCCCTGGTATTTTATAATTCCAATTTTCTAAATTGCATTTAAAAGAAAAAGTCACAAAATACACTCCACTTTTACCTTGTTATCCTGAAACAATTTGATGTATTAACGTACCGTTTTTTTGTAGAAACAAATTGCAATAAATAATTTATCGACTATCTTGAGTTCTTGAAAGAGTTGTTGTCACTGAAATTAAATCGGAAACGTCCAAACATACACCTAAACAGAATCTTGGTTTCTAAAAAGTGTACAGGTAAAATCTAACGACGCCGATGACTTTCAAGAGAACCGTTTATTACTGTAATTACGTTACTTAATTAGTAAATCGTCCGCACAATTTTAATCACTTAATTCCAATTGATTCAGACATCAAAACAAACGATAGTTACTCCATCTCATGGAGACTTCGCGATTGATCAAGTTATGCGCACGCGCACAGTCAATTCACAGGCCTGTGCGCAATGAATAATTAGTTAATTTTTTTTTCAAGTTTCCCTAAGACTTTAGACAAAAAGGAAAATATTTTTGAAACGCGTTAATTAGGAGCATTTGATAGGTATTTTTAGTTTTTCCAGAGGACACTTTGGGCGGGAAATAAAAAATATTTTCTAATCTGAATTCGCAACCACTGTTTTTATTGATATCTTTTGATCGAATCAACGAAAAAATTCGGGGTTTGGATTTTCAGATCGAGCATTGAAAATCCTTTCGATTCATATAAATTTTTTTTAATTTTTCCGAATTTTTCGCTGTTGGCTTGATAGAGCGCCATTCGGCGAGGTTTCCGGTTGTATATACATCGTTGGGACTCAACCAGCGCAAACATTTTTGTAGCGCAGCTAATAAGTAACGATAGATTACAGATCTTCCGGAAATTCCATCGATAATTCACTTATAATGAACCTTTGAGTTTTCCCAACAACTTGGACGCCATCATTCCTAAACTCATACCCTCGACGCATTTTCGCTGCAATATTCCATTCTGTCTGCAAAAGAAGCGAATAACAGCTCGCAATTCACACATATAGTCCCAGAGCTGGTTACAAAAACAGAGTCGATGAAATGCGCGCCATTTCAGCTTGTAAACTGGCGGCCCCAACTTAGTACATCACCAAACTCACTTCTTAAGGTCAGCACAGGTCGGATATGAAAATGCCAGCCGGTTTTTTCGAACAAAAAAATCGGGAAACGAAACTCGAAACCTTTTGTAGTTTTGCAGGCCAGAAAACCCTCGTAAGAAGTGATCGGAAAACTCATCTGAAAAACCTCATAACGTGCGCGCGACAAACTTTTTTATTAGGTTTTTGGGGTCTCAACTAAGGGCAGTGTTATAGCGCAAGATGTTTAACAGGCCGGAAAACCTCCGAAAAAAATTGAAGAAAAACGGCATATATTTCAAATGAAAATTTAATCAAGATACGATGAAAACTCGCTGGATTATAATCATTTTTTATAGCGCTTACTCATTTTCCACCTACTCGAGCCGCCGCAAAAAACGCAAAAAACGGGCTTTTTCAAAAAAAAATTTCTAAAAATAGTTCTAAAGTTGCTCAGTATTGAGTAACGGCTCGTGGTGCTCCAAGAACTTTGAGGAACGTCGAGGCAAGTTAATAATCTCGGTACTCGCTTCTATCATTGAAAAAAATACGTTAAAGGTTTTTCTGATGAATTTTCCGATCACTTCTTACGAGGGTTTTCCGGCCTATTACACCGCTCTTATTTCAGGCTTTCAGGTTTCGTTTCTCAATTTTTCCGTTCGGGAAAACCGGTTGGCATTTTCAAATCCGTAGCGTTTGGTGATGTACTAAGTTGGGGCCGCCAGTTTACAAGCTGAAATGGCGCGCACCTTATCGAATCTGTTTTTTTCTAGCCAGCTCCTCCGTGATCTGATGGAATCGTTAGTGATAGAGCGTTTGAGTGGGGGAAGATGCGCTGTCGCCTACGCGCCAATCAATCACCTGTTGCATGCTTGTCCATTTCTTAAGTACCTTCCATATTTTCTCTCTAGGTACTCCATCAGAGGATTCTCCTTAGACTGAAAAGACCACGTAAAATTTATTTTTTCCTTGTAATGCTTTTTAGGTGCTTCTAAATCCACTGTGAGATTTTTCGCTTGTGTCTTCTACTTCATTGTCTTCTTCCTCTTGTTCTAATACATCCTGATCATCGTTTTTTATTTGCTGCACAATCGTCTACATTGGCGTTATCACACTGCTCAAAACCTGGAGCTTTTTTGATGATTCCTCCTACTTTATCCAGATCAACAATCTTCCTTGGTTCTTGAGGATCATCTGGTTAAGTTTCACCTTGCGAATCTCGTGGTTTAGGACACAGACACAGCTCGTTTTTTCTTGTGACCGCTTAGCACAGGTTCTCCACCATTCTCCATATCTAGAAGCAGCATTTGGAGCAATCGCTATCTGTACATTCTGGTCTATTGGTTGTAGAATTGACACCAAACATTTGGCGGTAGAAACAACACCATCATGTGAGGTTAAAAAGTCCGATGGGTGAGTTGAGCACTTGAAATATCTAGCTTCAAAGCCAGCAGCTTCGCACTGACGAAATCTTTGGTTTTGAGATTAAATAAATCGAAAGTTTCCAGTTAAGATCCGTGATATTGAAAGTATTTATCGACCCGTCCTCGTATTAAACATTTTAACGATCCAAAAGTGAAAAGAGATCCATTGTCAGTTAAAAGTAAAACCTTGACTCGATTATACGGTATCAAAAGTGCCTGAATTTGATTTGTTTAAGGTCATTTCGACACACTCCGCATCCTTAAAATTACATTTGACGCCTTTTTAGATAAAAACATGCCTCGTTTACGTGAGGGGGTTTTTGATTCAATGTAATCTGGCTTAAGGTCGGCTTGTGTGCAATTATCAACGAGTACATTGATTACGTGGGTCTTACACACTTAAATACACGAATTTAGTAACTACACGTGTCACACGGGTAACTTTATTCATATGTACGTGAATCTATTTATTAAATGATGGATATTTTTGATGGTGCAATATAAAACATCGAATGACTCTAATAATTTGTTTTTACAGCGCGAATACATTTTTTTTTTAAATAGAAAAGAGAAATTTTGAAATGCGGTGCGAGTTTAATAGTCCGGGAGCTAACGGAACCTTTTCGATTTCGAAATAAAAAATTTTGATGCCATTATAGAAATCTGTCAAATACGGCAAGACTTTGATTCATATTAATGATTATCAATTGAAAACATGTATTCTGCAACATTATTTTACTAATTGTATAATATTTAATGATGAAAATACAATAGAACTTAACAAATAAAGGTAATTATCTAGATCAGGTTACACCCCTCCGATTTCGTTGAAATTTTTAGTATGATAGAAAGAAAATTACGATGAACAAGAATATTTATAAATATAGGGCGCGAAAATCATCCCTTAAGGTACTTTTTTGCGTTTAAACAATCAAATAATTGAACCCTAACCTAACCTAACTTTTTTTGCGGGTGGGAAAATCTTCCAAAGACTTCTGGGAAGGAAGGAAGACGGTTTATTTATGTTATAACGAAAATTACGCTGATCAAGAATATATATAAATATAGGGCGCGGAAATCATCCCTCAAGGTACTTTTTTGCGTTTAAACAATCAAATAATTGAAGCCTAACCTAACCTAACTTTTTTTGCGGGTGGGAAAATCTTCCAAAGACTTCTGGGAAGGAAGGAAGACGGTTTATTTATGTTATAACGAAAATTACGCTGATCAAGAATATATATAAATATAGGGCGCGGAAATCATCCCTCAAGGTACTTTTTTGCGTTTAAACAATCAAATAATTGAAGCCTAACCTAACCTAACTTTTTTTGCGGGTGGGAAAATCTTCCAAAGACTTCTGGGAAGGAAGGAAGACGGTTTATTTATGTTATAACGAAAATTACGCTGATCAAGAATATATATAAATATAGGGCGCGAAAATCATCCCTCAAGGTACTTTTTTGCGTTTAAACAATCAAATAATTGAACCCTAACCTAACCTAACTTTTTTTGCGGGTGGGAAAATCTTCCAAAGACTTCTGGGAAGGAAGGAAGACGGTTTATTTATGTTATAACGAAAATTACGCTGATCAAGAATATATATAAATATAGGGCGCGGAAATCATCCCTCAAGGTACTTTTTTGCGTTTAAACAATCAAATAATTGAAGCCTAACCTAACCTAACTTTTTTTGCGGGTGGGAAAATCTTCCAAAGACTTCTGGGAAGGAAGGAAGAAGGTTTATTTATGTTATAACGAAAATTACGCTGATCAAGAATATATATAAATATAGGGCGCGGAAATCATCCCTCAAGGTACTTTTTTGCGTTTAAACAATCAAATAATTGAAGCCTAACCTAACCTAACTTTTTTTGCGGGTGGGAAAATCTTCCAAAGACTTCTGGGAAGGAAGGAAGAAGGTTTATTTATGTTATAACGAAAATTACGCTGATCAAGAATATATATAAATATAGGGCGCGGAAATCATCCCTCAAGGTACTTTTTTGCGTTTAAACAATCAAATAATTGAAGCCTAACCTAACCTAACTTTTTTTGCGGGTGGGAAAATCTTCCAAAGACTTCTGGGAAGGAAGGAAGACGGTTTATTTATGTTATAACGAAAATTACGCTGATCAAGAATATATATAAATATAGGGCGCGGAAATCATCCCTCAAGGTACTTTTTTGCGTTTAAACAATCAAATAATTGAAGCCTAACCTAACCTAACTTTTTTTGCGGGTGGGAAAATCTTCCAAAGACTTCTGGGAAGGAAGGAAGACGGTTTATTTATGTTATAACGAAAATTACGCTGATCAAGAATATATATAAATATAGGGCGCGAAAATCATCCCTCAAGGTACTTTTTTGCGTTTAAACAATCAAATAATTGAACCCTAACCTAACCTAACTTTTTTTGCGGGTGGGAAAATCTTCCAAAGACTTCTGGGAAGGAAGGAAGACGGTTTATTTATGTTATAACGAAAATTACGCTGATCAAGAATATATATAAATATAGGGCGCGGAAATCATCCCTCAAGGTACTTTTTTGCGTTTAAACAATCAAATAATTGAAGCCTAACCTAACCTAACTTTTTTTGCGGGTGGGAAAATCTTCCAAAGACTTCTGGGAAGGAAGGAAGAAGGTTTATTTATGTTATAACGAAAATTACGCTGATCAAGAATATATATAAATATAGGGCGCGGAAATCATCCCTCAAGGTACTTTTTTGCGTTTAAACAATCAAATAATTGAAGCCTAACCTAACCTAACTTTTTTTGCGGGTGGGAAAATCTTCCAAAGACTTCTGGGAAGGAAGGAAGACGGTTTATTTATGTTATAACGAAAATTACGCTGATCAAGAATATATATAAATATAGGGCGCGGAAATCATCCCTCAAGGTACTTTTTTGCGTTTAAACAATCAAATAATTGAAGCCTAACCTAACCTAACTTTTTTTGCGGGTGGGAAAATCTTCCAAAGACTTCTGGGAAGGAAGGAAGACGGTTTATTTATGTTATAACGAAAATTACGCTGATCAAGAATATATATAAATATAGGGCGCGGAAATCATCCCTCAAGGTACTTTTTTGCGTTTAAACAATCAAATAATTGAACCCTAACCTAACCTAACTTTTTTTGCGGGTGGGAAAATCTTCCAAAGACTTCTGGGAAGGAAGGAAGACGGTTTATTTATGTTATAACGAAAATTACGCTGATCAAGAATATATATAAATATAGGGCGCGAAAATCATCCCTTAAGGTACTTTTTTGCGTTTAAACAATCAAATAATTGAACCCTAACCTAACCTAACTTTTTTTGCGGGTGGGAAAATCTTCCAAAGACTTCTGGGAAGGAAGGAAGAAGGTTTATTTATGTTATAACGAAAATTACGCTGATCAAGAATATATATAAATATAGGGCGCGGAAATCATCCCTCAAGGTACTTTTTTGCGTTTAAACAATCAAATAATTGAACCCTAACCTAACCTAACTTTTTTTGCGGGTGGGAAAATCTTCCAAAGACTTCTGGGAAGGAAGGAAGAAGGTTTATTTATGTTATAACGAAAATTACGCTGATCAAGAATATATATAAATATAGGGCGCGGAAATCATCCCTCAAGGTACTTTTTTGCGTTTAAACAATCAAATAATTGAAGCCTAACCTAACCTAACTTTTTTTGCGGGTGGGAAAATCTTCCAAAGACTTCTGGGAAGGAAGGAAGACGGTTTATTTATGTTATAACGAAAATTACGCTGATCAAGAATATATATAAATATAGGGCGCGGAAATCATCCCTCAAGGTACTTTTTTGCGTTTAAACAATCAAATAATTGAAGCCTAACCTAACCTAACTTTTTTTGCGGGTGGGAAAATCTTCCAAAGACTTCTGGGAAGGAAGGAAGAAGGTTTATTTATGTTATAACGAAAATTACGCTGATCAAGAATATATATAAATATAGGGGCGGAAATCATCCCTCAAGGTACTTTTTTGCGTTTAAACAATCAAATAATTGAAGCCTAACCTAACCTAACTTTTTTTGCGGGTGGGAAAATCTTCCAAAGACTTCTGGGAAGGAAGGAAGACGGTTTATTTATGTTATAACGAAAATTACGCTGATCAAGAATATATATAAATATAGGGCGCGGAAATCATCCCTCAAGGTACTTTTTTGCGTTTAAACAATCAAATAATTGAAGCCTAACCTAACCTAACTTTTTTTGCGGGTGGGAAAATCTTCCAAAGACTTCTGGGAAGGAAGGAAGACGGTTTATTTATGTTATAACGAAAATTACGCTGATCAAGAATATATATAAATATAGGGCGCGGAAATCATCCCTCAAGGTACTTTTTTGCGTTTAAACAATCAAATAATTGAAGCCTAACCTAACCTAACTTTTTTTGCGGGTGGGAAAATCTTCCAAAGACTTCTGGGAAGGAAGGAAGACGGTTTATTTATGTTATAACGAAAATTACGCTGATCAAGAATATATATAAATATAGGGCGCGGAAATCATCCCTCAAGGTACTTTTTTGCGTTTAAACAATCAAATAATTGAACCCTAACCTAACCTAACTTTTTTTGCGGGTGGGAAAATCTTCCAAAGACTTCTGGGAAGGAAGGAAGAAGGTTTATTTATGTTATAACGAAAATTACGCTGATCAAGAATATATATAAATATAGGGCGCGGAAATCATCCCTCAAGGTACTTTTTTGCGTTTAAACAATCAAATAATTGAAGCCTAACCTAACCTAACTTTTTTTGCGGGTGGGAAAATCTTCCAAAGACTTCTGGGAAGGAAGGAAGACGGTTTATTTATGTTATAACGAAAATTACGCTGATCAAGAATATATATAAATATAGGGCGCGGAAATCATCCCTCAAGGTACTTTTTTGCGTTTAAACAATCAAATAATTGAACCCTAACCTAACCTAACTTTTTTTGCGGGTGGGAAAATCTTCCAAAGACTTCTGGGAAGGAAGGAAGAAGGTTTATTTATGTTATAAAGAAAATTACGCTGATCAAGAATATATATAAATATAGGGCGCGGAAATCATCCCTCAAGGTACTTTTTTGCGTTTAAACAATCAAATAATTGAAGCCTAACCTAACCTAACTTTTTTTGCGGGTGGGAAAATCTTCCAAAGACTTCTGGGAAGGAAGGAAGAAGGTTTATTTATGTTATAACGAAAATTACGCTGATCAAGAATATATATAAATATAGGGCGCGGAAATCATCCCTCAAGGTACTTTTTTGCGTTTAAACAATCAAATAATTGAAGCCTAACCTAACCTAACTTTTTTTGCGGGTGGGAAAATCTTCCAAAGACTTCTGGGAAGGAAGGAAGACGGTTTATTTATGTTATAACGAAAATTACGCTGATCAAGAATATATATAAATATAGGGCGCGGAAATCATCCCTCAAGGTACTTTTTTGCGTTTAAACAATCAAATAATTGAACCCTAACCTAACCTAACTTTTTTTGCGGGTGGGAAAATCTTCCAAAGACTTCTGGGAAGGAAGGAAGAAGGTTTATTTATGTTATAACGAAAATTACGCTGATCAAGAATATATATAAATATAGGGCGCGGAAATCATCCCTCAAGGTACTTTTTTGCGTTTAAACAATCAAATAATTGAAGCCTAACCTAACCTAACTTTTTTTGCGGGTGGGAAAATCTTCCAAAGACTTCTGGGAAGGAAGGAAGACGGTTTATTTATGTTATAACGAAAATTACGCTGATCAAGAATATATATAAATATAGGGCGCGGAAATCATCCCTCAAGGTACTTTTTTGCGTTTAAACAATCAAATAATTGAAGCCTAACCTAACCTAACTTTTTTTGCGGGTGGGAAAATCTTCCAAAGACTTCTGGGAAGGAAGGAAGACGGTTTATTTATGTTATAACGAAAATTACGCTGATCAAGAATATATATAAATATAGGGCGCGGAAATCATCCCTCAAGGTACTTTTTTGCGTTTAAACAATCAAATAATTGAAGCCTAACCTAACCTAACTTTTTTTGCGGGTGGGAAAATCTTCCAAAGACTTCTGGGAAGGAAGGAAGACGGTTTATTTATGTTATAACGAAAATTACGCTGATCAAGAATATATATAAATATAGGGCGCGGAAATCATCCCTCAAGGTACTTTTTTGCGTTTAAACAATCAAATAATTGAAGCCTAACCTAACCTAACTTTTTTTGCGGGTGGGAAAATCTTCCAAAGACTTCTGGGAAGGAAGGAAGAAGGTTTATTTATGTTATAACGAAAATTACGCTGATCAAGAATATATATAAATATAGGGCGCGGAAATCATCCCTCAAGGTACTTTTTTGCGTTTAAACAATCAAATAATTGAAGCCTAACCTAACCTAACTTTTTTTGCGGGTGGGAAAATCTTCCAAAGACTTCTGGGAAGGAAGGAAGACGGTTTATTTATGTTATAACGAAAATTACGCTGATCAAGAATATATATAAATATAGGGCGCGGAAATCATCCCTCAAGGTACTTTTTTGCGTTTAAACAATCAAATAATTGAAGCCTAACCTAACCTAACTTTTTTTGCGGGTGGGAAAATCTTCCAAAGACTTCTGGGAAGGAAGGAAGACGGTTTATTTATGTTATAACGAAAATTACGCTGATCAAGAATATATATAAATATAGGGCGCGGAAATCATCCCTCAAGGTACTTTTTTGCGTTTAAACAATCAAATAATTGAAGCCTAACCTAACCTAACTTTTTTTGCGGGTGGGAAAATCTTCCAAAGACTTCTGGGAAGGAAGGAAGACGGTTTATTTATGTTATAACGAAAATTACGCTGATCAAGAATATATATAAATATAGGGCGCGGAAATCATCCCTCAAGGTACTTTTTTGCGTTTAAACAATCAAATAATTGAACCCTAACCTAACCTAACTTTTTTTGCGGGTGGGAAAATCTTCCAAAGACTTCTGGGAAGGAAGGAAGACGGTTTATTTATGTTATAACGAAAATTACGCTGATCAAGAATATATATAAATATAGGGCGCGGAAATCATCCCTCAAGGTACTTTTTTGCGTTTAAACAATCAAATAATTGAAGCCTAACCTAACCTAACTTTTTTTGCGGGTGGGAAAATCTTCCAAAGACTTCTGGGAAGGAAGGAAGAAGGTTTATTTATGTTATAACGAAAATTACGCTGATCAAGAATATATATAAATATAGGGCGCGAAAATCATCCCTCAAGGTACTTTTTTGCGTTTAAATAATCAAATAACTGAAACCTAACCTAACCTAACTTTTTTTGCGGGTGGGGAAATCTTCCAAAGACTTCTGGGAAGGAAGGAAGAGGGTAAGGAAGGAGAAGGTTTATCATCGGGACGTTGGATACAGTTTTCTCTTCTAACTAATTGCTCTAAATTAAACATATTTGTCACCCATCTTGCAGGATTTCACCACAAATATGTAATTTTCATTTGTAGACGGCTTCAAATTGCAACGACAAATTTTCTGATTGATGTTTTTTACTTTCTCGATTTCGGAACCACAATCCGCTACCGTAAAACAATATTGAGTAGTTGTGGCATGGAATTCAATGTATTTTTCATTCAGACGTCACAAGCGCACTTTAGAAGAAACTAATTTGGTTGCGTTTCATTTCACTAACACATATGCATTCCAAAATACTTTCCCATCTGACTGTTGCGTCTTTGGACGTGCTTCACCGGCTGTAGCCCACACAGATGATGATCGTTTTGATTCTGGAGTGAAGTGATGGATCCGTTTTCTCATATCGATGCAAAAAATCTGATTTACTACATATAAACATAACCAAACACTACTCTGAATCATAGGGACGTTGTTGTTTTTGTTAGATTGTAAGTGAACGCGACATCCACTTGGAAAAAGCTTCCTCATGGTCATAATTACAAACAAATTGCCTTGTGTTCAATTTACGATTAGATATAACCGATTTGTGGAGTTTCTAGATGTTTTGTGGAGGACCACGTTCAAATTCAGCGGACTAAATTGTTGTTTTTGTTAGATTGTAAGTGAACGCGACATCCACTTGGAAAAAGCTTCCTCATGGTCATAATTACAAACAAATTGCCTTGTGTTTAATTTACGATTAGATATAACCGATTTGTGGAGTTTCTAGATGTTTTCTGGAGGACCACGTTCAAATTCAGCGGACTAAATTGTTGTTTTTGTTAGATTGTAAGTGAACGCGACATCCACTTGGAAAAAGCTTCCTCATGGTCATAATCACAAACAAATTGCCTTGTGTTCAATTTACGATTAGATATAACCGATTTGTGGAGTTTCTAGATGTTTTGTGGAGGACCACGTTCAAATTCAGCGGACTAAATTGTTGTTTTTTTTAGATTGTAAGTGAACGCGACACCCACTTGGAAAAAGCTTCCTCATGGTCATAATTACAAACAAATTGCCTTGTGTTTAATTTACGATTAGATATAACCGATTTGTGGAGTTTCTAGATGTTTTCTGGAGGACCACGTTCAAATTCAGCGGACTAAATTGTTGTTTTTGATCGATTGTAAGTGAACGCGACACCCACTTGGAAAAAGCTTCCTCATGGTCATAATTACAAACAAATTGCCTTCTGTTTAATTTACGATTAGATATAACCGATTTGTGGAGTTTCTAGATGTTTTCTGGAGGACCAAGATCAAATTCAGCGGACTAAATTGTTGTTTTTGATCGATTGTAAGTGAACGCGACACCCACTTGGAAAAAACTTCCTCATGTTCATAATTACAAACAAATTGCCTTGTGTTTAATTTACGATTAGATATAACCGATTTGTGGAGTTTCTAGATGTTTTCTGGAGGACCACGTTCAAATTCAGCGGACTAAATTGTTGTTTTTGTTAGATTGTAAGTGAACGCGACACCCACTTGGAAAAAGCTTCCTCATGGTCATAATCACAAACAAATTGCCTTGTGTTTAATTTACGATTAGATATAACCGATTTGTGGAGTTTCTAGATGTTTTCTGGAGGACCAAGATCAAATTCAGCGGACTAAATTGTTGTTTTTGATCGATTGTAAGTGAACGCGACACCCACTTGGAAAAAGCTTCCTCATGGTCATAATCACAAACAAATTGCCTTCTGTTTAATTTACGATTAGATATAACCGATTTGTGGAGTTTCTAGATGTTTTCTGGAGGACCAAGATCAAATTCAGCGGACTAAATTGTTGTTTTTGATCGATTGTAAGTGAACGCGACACCCACTTGGAAAAAGCTTCCTCATGGTCATAATCACAAACAAATTGCCTTCTGTTTAATTTACGATTAGATATAACCGATTTGTGGAGTTTCTAGATGTTTTCTGGAGGACCAAGATCAAATTCAGCGGACTAAATTGTTGTTTTTGATCGATTGTAAGTGAACGCGACACCCACTTGGAAAAAGCTTCCTCATGGTCATAATTACAAACAAATTGCCTTGTGTTTAATTTACGATTAGATATAACCGATTTGAGGAGTTTCTAGATGTTTTCTGGAGGACCAAGATCAAATTCAGCGGACTAAATTGTTGTTTTTTTTAGATTGTAAGTGAACGCGACACCCACTTGGAAAAAGCTTCCTCATGGTCATAATCACAAACAAATTGCCTTCTGTTTAATTTACGATTAGATATAACCGATTTGAGGAGTTTCTAGATGTTTTCTGGAGGACCAAGATCAAATTCAGCGGACTAAATTGTTGTTTTTTTTAGATTGTAAGTGAACGCGACACCCACTTGGAAAAAGCTTCCTCATGGTCATAATCACAAACAAATTGCCTTCTGTTTAATTTACGATTAGATATAACCGATTTGTGGAGTTTCTAGATGTTTTCTGGAGGACCAAGATCAAATTCAGCGGACTAAATTGTTGTTTTTGTTAGATTGTAAGTGAACGCGACATCCACTTGGAAAAAGCTTCCTCATGGTCATAATCACAAACAAATTGCCTTGTGTTCAATTTACGATTAGATATAACCGATTTGTGGAGTTTCTAGATGTTTTGTGGAGGACCACGTTCAAATTCAGCGGACTAAATTGTTGTTTTTTTTAGATTGTAAGTGAACGCGACACCCACTTGGAAAAAGCTTCCTCATGGTCATAATTACAAACAAATTGCCTTGTGTTTAATTTACGATTAGATATAACCGATTTGTGGAGTTTCTAGATGTTTTCTGGAGGACCACGTTCAAATTCAGCGGACTAAATTGTTGTTTTTGATCGATTGTAAGTGAACGCGACACCCACTTGGAAAAAGCTTCCTCATGGTCATAATTACAAACAAATTGCCTTCTGTTTAATTTACGATTAGATATAACCGATTTGTGGAGTTTCTAGATGTTTTCTGGAGGACCAAGATCAAATTCAGCGGACTAAATTGTTGTTTTTGATCGATTGTAAGTGAACGCGACACCCACTTGGAAAAAACTTCCTCATGTTCATAATTACAAACAAATTGCCTTGTGTTTAATTTACGATTAGATATAACCGATTTGTGGAGTTTCTAGATGTTTTCTGGAGGACCACGTTCAAATTCAGCGGACTAAATTGTTGTTTTTGTTAGATTGTAAGTGAACGCGACACCCACTTGGAAAAAGCTTCCTCATGGTCATAATCACAAACAAATTGCCTTGTGTTTAATTTACGATTAGATATAACCGATTTGTGGAGTTTCTAGATGTTTTCTGGAGGACCAAGATCAAATTCAGCGGACTAAATTGTTGTTTTTGATCGATTGTAAGTGAACGCGACACCCACTTGGAAAAAGCTTCCTCATGGTCATAATCACAAACAAATTGCCTTCTGTTTAATTTACGATTAGATATAACCGATTTGTGGAGTTTCTAGATGTTTTCTGGAGGACCAAGATCAAATTCAGCGGACTAAATTGTTGTTTTTGATCGATTGTAAGTGAACGCGACACCCACTTGGAAAAAGCTTCCTCATGGTCATAATCACAAACAAATTGCCTTCTGTTTAATTTACGATTAGATATAACCGATTTGTGGAGTTTCTAGATGTTTTCTGGAGGACCAAGATCAAATTCAGCGGACTAAATTGTTGTTTTTGATCGATTGTAAGTGAACGCGACACCCACTTGGAAAAAGCTTCCTCATGGTCATAATTACAAACAAATTGCCTTGTGTTTAATTTACGATTAGATATAACCGATTTGTGGAGTTTCTAGATGTTTTCTGGAGGACCAAGATCAAATTCAGCGGACTAAATTGTTGTTTTTGATCGATTGTAAGTGAACGCGACACCCACTTGGAAAAAGCTTCCTCATGGTCATAATTACAAACAAATTGCCTTGTGTTTAATTTACGATTAGATATAACCGATTTGAGGAGTTTCTAGATGTTTTCTGGAGGACCAAGATCAAATTCAGCGGACTAAATTGTTGTTTTTTTTAGATTGTAAGTGAACGCGACACCCACTTGGAAAAAGCTTCCTCATGGTCATAATTACAAACAAATTGCCTTGTGTTTAATTTACGATTAGATATAACCGATTTGTGGAGTTTCTAGATGTTTTCTGGAGGACCAAGATCAAATTCAGCGGACTAAATTGTTGTTTTTGATCGATTGTAAGTGAACGCGACACCCATTTGGAAAAAGCTTCCTCATGGTCATAATCACAAACAAATTGCCTTGTGTTTAATTTACGATTAGATATAACCGATTTGTGGAGTTTCTAGATGTTTTCTGGAGGACCACGTTCAAATTCAGCGGACTAAATTGTTGTTTTTGTTAGATTGTAAGTGAACGCGACACCCACTTGGAAAAAACTTCCTCATGTTCATAATTACAAACAAATTGCCTTGTGTTTAATTTACGATTAGATATAACCGATTTGAGGAGTTTCTAGATGTTTTCTGGAGGACCAGGTTCAAATTCAGCGGACTAATGACAAATGATTCTTTTCGATGGACCGTGTGAACACTTGACTGACAGTATATGTTTAATTCATGTCACTTGTCAGAGCCTGGGTGTAATTAAACATTACTCTAGCTTTTTATATCATGATGGATTGGCTTAATGGTTTAAATTAATCGTCAATGCATATAGACAGCGTTGATTGGATTTTTATTCAATGTAGTACTAATTTGAGATTGACGTTCACCAGAATCTAATCTTCTAATCTAATCTAATCATTTTATTAGTCGTTATAATATTAATAAATCAAGAAAGACAACTAAACTGTTTCGGATATACATATTTCGATATCTTGTGGTATAAATAACTATTTAAGATATTTAGACTTGAAGCAATTTATTTAATAACCACTTTGCAATTATTCTGTTGTAAAAGACAAATTATTGTATTGAGTTTCGGTATTTTTCTGTTATTTGAAGACCAGTACATACACCCACACACACACAGAATGTGTTGGATAATATTTACAATTAAGTCACGTTTCAAAAAAGATTTAGCGTTTAGATATTAGCAAATTAATTTTTTTTTAATTGATCATTATGATAATTCAAAACAACTTTACTGTATTTATATCAATTCTTAATTATCCTGACAGTTTATCGGGTGTTTTTTTTTATTTTTCGAAATGTAACACTCATCAACTGAAGATGCTGATATCTATTTATAGTAAACCACAGTTGGAATTATTTCTTTTCATTATTAATTGAATTTATTTTCATCGAAAGAAAATCTTTGTAACAATTTGCGGCATGTGCTTTTCGACACACGCTTTTATATTACAAAAGTGAAATATGTAACCGTTCGTTTAATCTCGACTTCCACGTGGTAATAATGTCGAATGTAAACTATCTCATCACCAGAATATGTGATGTATTATGTTGATATGAAGTTTATGTCACGCTCTCGTCTCTCGTGAGCCATTTGGCACGTGTCGATTTTATATATAAAGTCTAATTGCTTCATGTTAAGAAATAATGTAGTTTCGGGTTGGTAATAAATATTAATAATGTAGTTAAGTAATCTAAAACAACCTTTATCAATTAGTTATTTATTACTGTCAACTCTAGCCTCATTAAAATTGTCGTTACTATAAATTGTCTGTATTTCATATTTCTGTTAGTTTTATAGATTGTCAATTACAACCCTACCATTTTCAATTATTTAATTGTAAAATTAATTTTTTGTTCATTTAATTTTGTATAATTATTATTATTTTTTTAATTTATAATTTCTTACACTTTTTTGAAATATTTATGTTTCAAAATCTGCATTTAGGCCAGGGTATTTACGAAATTACGTGACAAAATTAATAGTAGAACAAAAAATTCAAAATTTTTTGTTTTTTTGTTTATAAATTGTCCGTATTTCATATTTCTGTTAGTTTTATAGATTGTCAACTGCAACCCTATCATCTTCAATTATTTATTATTTAATTGTAAAATTAATATTTTTTTCATTTAATTTTGTATAATTATTATTTTTTTCTTTAATTTATTATTTCTTAGACTTTTTTGACATATTTATGTTTCTAAATCCGCATTTAGGTAAGGGTGTTTACGAAATTACGTGACAAAATTAATAGTAGAAAAAAAAATTCAAAATTTTTTGTTTATGCGTTATTTTTATGAACCTCATTAAAATTATCGTTACTATAAATTGTCTGTATTTCATATTTCTGTTAGTTTTATATATTATCAACTACAACCGTATCATCTTCAATTATTTAATTGTAAAATTAATATTTTTTTCATTTAATTTTGTATAATTTTTATTTTTTTCTTTAATTTATTATTTCTTAGACTTTTTTGAAATGTTTATGTTTCAAAATCTGCATTTAGGCCAGGGTATTTACGAAATTACGTGACAAAATTAATAGTAGAACAAAAAATTCAAAATTTTTTGTTTATGCGTTATTTTTATGAACCTCATTAAAGTTATCGTTACTATAAATTGTCCGTATTTCATATTTCTGTTAGTTTTATAGATTGTCAACTGCAACCGTATCATCTTCAATTATTTAATTGTAAAATTAATATTTTTTTCATTTAATTTTGTATAATTTTTATTTTTTTCTTTAATTTATTATTTCTTAGACTTTTTTGAAATGTTTATGTTTCAAAATCTGCATTTAGGCCAGGGTATTTACGAAATTACGTGACAAAATTAATAGTAGAACAAAAAATTCAAAATTTTTTGTTTATGCGTTATTTTTATGAACCTCATTAAAGTTATCGTTACTATAAATTGTCCGTATTTCATATTTCTGTTAGTTTTATAGATTGTCAACTGCAACCGTATCATCTTCAATTATTTAATTGTAAAATTAATATTTTTTTCATTTAATTTTGTATAATTATTATTTTTTTCTTTAATTTATTATTTCTTAGACTTTTTTGACATATTTATGTTTCTAAATCCGCATTTAGGTAAGGGTGTTTACGAAATTACGTGACAAAATTAATAGTAGAAAAAAAAATTCAAAATTTTTTGTTTATGCGTTATTTTTATGAACCTCATTAAAATTATCGTTACTATAAATTGTCTGTATTTCATATTTCTGTTAGTTTTATATATTATCAACTACAACCGTATCATCTTCAATTATTCAATTGTAAAATTAATATTTTGTTCATTTAATTTTGTATAATTATTATTTTTTTCTTTAATTTATTATTTCTTAGACTTTTTTGACATATTTATGTTTCAAAATCTGCATTTAGGCCAGGGTATTTACGAAATTACGTGACAAAATTAATAGTAGAAAAAAAAATTCAACATTTTTTGTTTATGCTTTATTTTTATGAACCTCATTAAAATTGTCGTTACTATAAATTGTCTGTATTTCATATTTCTGTTAGTTTTATATATTATCAACTACAACCGTATCATCTTCAATTATTTATTATTTAATTGTAAAATTAATATTTTGTTCATTTAATTTTGTATAATTATTATTTTTTTCTTTAATTTATTATTTCTTAGACTTTTTTGACATATTTATGTTTCAAAATCTGCATTTAGGCCAGGGTATTTACGAAATTACGTGACAAAATTAATAGTAGAAAAAAAAATTCAACATTTTTTGTTTATGCTTTATTTTTATGAACCTCATTAAAATTATCGTTACTATAAATTGTCTGTATTTCATATTTCTGTTAGTTTTATATATTATCAACTACAACCGTATCATCTTCAATTATTTAATTGTAAAATTAATATTTTGTTCATTTAATTTTGTATAATTATTATTTTTTTCTTTAATTTATTATTTCTTAGACTTTTTTGAAATGTTTATGTTTCAAAATCTGCATTTAGGCCAGGGTATTTACGAAATTACGTGACAAAATTAATAGTAGAAAAAAAATTCAACATTTTTTGTTTATGCGTTATTTTTATGAACCTCATTAAAGTTATCGTTACTATAAATTGTCTGTATTTCATATTTCTGTTAGTTTTATAGATTGTCAACTGCAACCCTATCATCTTCAATTATTTATTATTTAATTGTAAAATTAATATTTTGTTCATTTAATTTTGTATAATTATTATTTTTTTCTTTAATTTATTATTTCTTAGACTTTTTTGACATATTTATGTTTCAAAATCTGCATTTAGGCCAGGGTATTTACGAAATTACGTGACAAAATTAATAGTAGAGAAAAAAATTCAACATTTTTTGTTTATGTTTTATTTTTATGAACCTCATTAAAATTATCGTTACTATAAATTGTCTGTATTTCATATTTCTGTTAGTTTTATATATTATCAACTACAACCGTATCATCTTCAATTATTTAATTGTAAAATTAATATTTTTTTCATTTAATTTTGTATAATTTTTATTTTTTTCTTTAATTTATTATTTCTTAGACTTTTTTGAAATGTTTATGTTTCAAAATCTGCATTTAGGCCAGGGTATTTACGAAATTACGTGACAAAATTAATAGTAGAACAAAAAAATTCAAAATTTTTTGTTTATGCGTTATTTTTATGAACCTCATTAAAATTATCGTTACTATAAATTGTCCGTATTTCATATTTCTGTTAGTTTTATAGATTGTCGACTGCAACCCTATCATCTTCAATTATTTATTATTTTATTGTAAAATTAATATTTTGTTCATTTAATTTTGTATAATTATTATTTTTTTCTTTAATTTATTATTTCTTAGACTTTTTTGACATATTTATGTTTCAAAATCTGCATTTAGACCAGGGTATTCACGAAATTACGTGACAAAATTAATAGTAGAAAAAAAATTCAACATTTTTTGTTTATGTTTTATTTTTATGAACCTCATTAAAATTGTCGTTACTATAAATTGTCTGTATTTCATATTTCTGTTAGTTTTATATATTATCAACTACAACCGTATCATCTTCAATTATTTAATTGTAAAATTAATATTTTTTTCATTTAATTTTGTATAATTTTTATTTTTTTCTTTAATTTATTATTTCTTAGACTTTTTTGAAATGTTTATGTTTCAAAATCTGCATTTAGGCCAGGGTATTTACGAAATTACGTGACAAAATTAATAGTAGAACAAAAAAATTCAAAATTTTTTGTTTATGCGTTATTTTTATGAACCTCATTAAAATTATCGTTACTATAAATTGTCCGTATTTCATATTTCTGTTAGTTTTATAGATTGTCGACTGCAACCCTATCATCTTCAATTATTTATTATTTTATTGTAAAATTAATATTTTGTTCATTTAATTTTGTATAATTATTATTTTTTTCTTTAATTTATTATTTCTTAGACTTTTTTGACATATTTATGTTTCAAAATCTGCATTTAGACCAGGGTATTCACGAAATTACGTGACAAAATTAATAGTAGAAAAAAAATTCAACATTTTTTGTTTATGTTTTATTTTTATGAACCTCATTAAAATTGTCGTTACTATAAATTGTCTGTATTTCATATTTCTGTTAGTTTTATATATTATCAACTACAACCGTATCATCTTCAATTATTTAATTGTAAAATTAATATTTTTTTCATTTAATTTTGTATAATTTTTATTTTTTTCTTTAATTTATTATTTCTTAGACTTTTTTGACATATTTATGTTTCAAAATCTGCATTTAGACCAGGGTATTCACGAAATTACGTGACAAAATTAATAGTAGAAAAAAAATTCAACATTTTTTGTTTATGTTTTATTTTTATGAACCTCATTAAAATTGTCGTTACTATAAATTGTCTGTATTTCATATTTCTGTTAGTTTTATATATTATCAACTACAACCGTATCATCTTCAATTATTTAATTGTAAAATTAATATTTTTTTCATTTAATTTTGTATAATTTTTATTTTTTTCTTTAATTTATTATTTCTTAGACTTTTTTGACATATTTATGTTTCAAAATCTGCATTTAGGCCAGGGTATTCACGAAATTACGTGACAAAATTAATAGTAGAAAAAAAATTCAACATTTTTTGTTTATGTTTTATTTTTATGAACCTCATTAAAATTGTCGTTACTATAAATTGTCTGTATTTCATATTTCTGTTAGTTTTATAGATTGTCGACTGCAACCCTATCATCTTCAATTATTTATTATTTAATTGTAAAATTAATATTTTGTTCATTTAATTTTGTATAATTATTATTTTTTTCTTTAATTTATTATTTCTTAGACTTTTTTGACATATTTATGTTTCAAAATCTGCATTTAGGCCAGGGTATTTACGAAATTACGTGACAAAATTAATAGTAGAAAAAAAATTCAACATTTTTTGTTTATGTTTTATTTTTATGAACCTCATTAAAATTGTCGTTACTATAAATTGTCTGTATTTCATATTTCTGTTAGTTTTATATATTATCAACTACAACCGTATCATCTTCAATTATTTAATTGTAAAATTAATATTTTTTTCATTTAATTTTGTATAATTTTTATTTTTTTCTTTAATTTATTATTTCTTAGACTTTTTTGACATATTTATGTTTCAAAATCTGCATTTAGGCCAGGGTATTTACGAAATTACGTGACAAAATTAATAGTAGAACAAAAAATTCAAAATTTTTTGTTTTTTTGTTTATAAATTGTCCGTATTTCATATTTCTGTTAGTTTTATAGATTGTCAACTGCAACCCTATCATCTTCAATTATTTATTATTTAATTGTAAAATTAATATTTTGTTCATTTAATTTTGTATAATTATTATTTTTTTCTTTAATTTATTATTTCTTAGACTTTTTTGACATATTTATGTTTCTAAATCCGCATTTAGGTAAGGGTGTTTACGAAATTACGTGACAAAATTAATAGTAGAAAAAAAAATTCAAAATTTTTTGTTTATGCGTTATTTTTATGAACCTCATTAAAATTATCGTTACTATAAATTGTCTGTATTTCATATTTCTGTTAGTTTTATATATTATCAACTACAACCGTATCATCTTCAATTATTTAATTGTAAAATTAATATTTTGTTCATTTAATTTTGTATAATTATTATTTTTTTCTTTAATTTATTATTTCTTAGACTTTTTTGACATATTTATGTTTCAAAATCTGCATTTAGGCCAGGGTATTTACGAAATTACGTGACAAAATTAATAGTAGAACAAAAAAATTCAAAATTTTTTGTTTATGCGTTATTTTTATGAACCTCATTAAAGTTATCGTTACTATAAATTGTCCGTATTTCATATTTCTGTTAGTTTTATATATTATCAACTACAACCGTATCATCTTCAATTATTTAATTGTAAAATTAATATTTTGTTCATTTAATTTTGTATAATTATTATTTTTTTCTTTAATTTATTATTTCTTAGACTTTTTTGACATATTTATGTTTCAAAATCTGCATTTAGGCCAGGGTATTTACGAAATTACGTGACAAAATTAATAGTAGAACAAAAAAATTCAAAATTTTTTGTTTATGCGTTATTTTTATGAACCTCATTAAAGTTATCGTTACTATAAATTGTCCGTATTTCATATTTCTGTTAGTTTTATAGATTGTCGACTGCAACCCTATCATCTTCAATTATTTATTATTTAATTGTAAAATTAATATTTTGTTCATTTAATTTTGTATAATTATTATTTTTTTCTTTAATTTATTATTTCTTAGACTTTTTTGACATATTTATGTTTCAAAATCTGCATTTAGGCCAGGGTATTCACGAAATTACGTGACAAAATTAATAGTAGAAAAAAAATTCAACATTTTTTGTTTATGTTTTATTTTTATGAACCTCATTAAAATTGTCGTTACTATAAATTGTCTGTATTTCATATTTCTGTTAGTTTTATATATTATCAACTACAACCGTATCATCTTCAATTATTTAATTGTAAAATTAATATTTTTTTCATTTAATTTTGTATAATTTTTATTTTTTTCTTTAATTTATTATTTCTTAGACTTTTTTGAAATGTTTATGTTTCTAAATCCGCATTTAGGCCAGGGTATTTACGAAATTACGTGACAAAATTAATATGATTTTATCACTCGTAAAAGTTTTTCGATTGTTCTATAAAAATTAAAAACTGTTTTATAATCATAACAAATTATTACTATTATATCCAAAGTAAAAAAAATTAGCTACTAATATTCCTTACAAAAATTTTTAGCCCTTATGCTTATAATACATGTTTTTAATCTAACTACTAATATTCCCATCAATCTTTATTAATTTGATGATGAATTTCGTAAACTATCTGGTATTTCATCACTGTTCTAAAAATAAACTTAATAAAACAGCAGTTGTTTATATAAAAAAAACTATATAATAGTCGAAGAGTATTTGAATGTTAATTTGATTAATGAAAAATTACTAAATGGATACGGCGAAGGTTTAAAATAAAAAAAATTAAAATATACATAACTCAATAAGTCGTGTGACTGATACACAGATGGCGCTGCCATCGTTAAATCCATATGACGTATACGAAGTACCAACTTTCAAAAGACTATGTGTCAAATTTTATGACATTTCTATTGGTTATAAAAAAGTGACAGCCATTCGAATGGAGCTACTTTTGTTATTTTCAAAACAACTGATTCAAAACAATTCAGTGTGTTAATTTACAATTGTTTGTTGATAAAAAAATACTGTACAAACTCGGCAATGGTTTCAAAAGTGCTCAATCGAAAAGAATATTTTGTTTTGGTTTGCTGAATTTAAAAGTGGTCGTCCAGAAATCATTAAAAAATTGATTCTAATCGTAAATTCAAATTGCGTGAGACAGCTTAGGCTGTAAATATATCTGAAGGTATATTTACACGTAATGTATCAGATTTTTAGCGTCGATATGTAACTAAGGATGAAACAGGGATCCGTCGCTTTATTCCGGAATCAAAACAATCATCGTCTGAGTGGACTGCAGCTGGTGAACCAAGTACGAAGCGTCCAAAGACACAGCAGTCAGCTGGGAATTTGGATACGATCTAAAAATGAATTATATTCTTTTGAGTAACCTAACCTAACATAACCTAACACATTATCAATTTGACGTGAAGACTTTTGACATATTTTGCAAATTTAAATCAATTTTATGTCAGATTGACAAGAATAATCATTGATATAACACTCTATGTCCACTAAATCAACAACTGGTCAATATTTTATTATAAAATATAATACTGAGATGTTAGAGGCTCTAAAATACATTGCTCAAAGATGTGTAAAGCAAGCGAAAATTACAAATTACTTTAGAAAACTTTTCTTGAAATTGTAGAGGTCGTCCAGGAATTGCAGATATTTTCTACACCACGAAAAACTGAAGAAGACTTCGTTTTACGAAAGATCCACGATCAATCGACTGAATTGACTGGAATTTGGTTGGTGGTTAGAGTTTCTTAATTCGAAAACAATTGTGAAGAACATCGAAGGAAAATTCCAATTATATTTTAATTAGAGGAAAAGAAATTCCACTACATTATAGAAACAATTAGAAATTGATGACCTCTCTTCTTATAAAAACCTATCTGGTCCGAATTGAATGTATACTTCATCTGAAGACAGTTTCGTAATGACTAATTTCATGAAAATAGTGAGTACGAATTTTTGTTTTGTTGTTTTTCTTATTTATTCGTACTACTTCTATCGATGGGTTGAATTTATAAACATACCAATGGTATTTAGACCACGGCATCGGATCATTCTTTACCATTGAACGAATACCAATCCCTTTCCTTGATAATGAAAGCCGAAACGTCGAGATTTATCGAAATTCCAACGCGGCTCAGTCCGCGAACCTTTTGTTCGTAATCCTGACCGGCCTCACGGTCCATAACGTGGACGAGTTCGTAACAATATTAAAATAACAAGCCACTAGACCACATGGAAGGCATTTTATTGCATTTTTTTGTTTAGTTAATACCGATTTGTTGATACGTTGATGTAGCGAATCTTTTCAGATTATTCTCGTCGCAATATTGACTATGACTGCAGCTGTTGCATCACCTTTACCAAGAAGATATACAGATAGAGAAGAGATGGAAATAGCAGGCCTATTCGCATGATTTTTTGATCATATAAATAAAACTTATCAATAGAAAAACGTCAGTTTTATTTCGTTCTATTCATCGTGACTGTGTTGTGCGATTCAATCTAAGCAGCAGGATTTTCTTTGGAAGATTCAAAATATTGAATCTTCCTTATTAACATTTTTATCTGTTTGCCATATCCGCAAGCAAACTCCTATTTCACAAAGTTCATTGCAGAGATATCACGATTTTTATCTACTTACTTGACGTTTAGAATTATCTAATGGCTCTATACTGTACAATACGAAAAAAAATGCACAATTATTTGCCTACTACCTTCTATTCTATAAACGTCATTTATTATAGAGCTATTATTCAATTCTGAACATACTACTCACAAAATTCAGTTGGTGCAAGAATTGAAGACTCAGGATACGGGTCAGAGGCAGGCTTGACTAGTATAGTGACGCTGCCCTACTTTATGGTGTTAAGAGCTGGTCTCCAGCATGCGTAAGGTGGAAGCTTTTGAAATGTGGCTCCTTAGACGAATCCTTAAAATACCATGGAGGGATCGGGTGACCAATGACAAGGTGCTAAGACGAATGAACAGAGAACGAGAAGTATTGTAGGCGCCGCCTGGATAGAAATAAAAACCTTCGAGATTGGTTCCATGTACGTGAGGAATTCCAAAGGATGATTGCCAACCCTCATTAGAATGGAGCAGACACTGGAAGAAGAAGAGGTGAAACATCAGAAACCCTTATAGTCGCTTAAAGTGACGGTATGAGCTGCGAATTTAGATGGAAGAATTGTAGGACTGTAAAATTACAGAGCGCTATGTGCAGATGTTAGATGACTTCTTCCTGCCTGAACTGTAACGGTTATTACACAAAGAGCACGCTTCCAGCAGGACAGAGCAACTTCCCTTACGGTAGTTTGTGGAATTTTTCTTGGTGAATTGATTAACAGAAGAGATTTCATAAGTTGGCCTCCACGCTGACCCGATTTAACACCCGTCTGTTACGCAGTTATATAAGACACAGTGGTATTAGTTAATTGTAATCTTGGTGTTGGTGAATTTAAGAAACAAACCAAAATTTCTATGTATTTTTGGAAACGGTTTCTGCGTTACACATCAGTCGTTGAGTCTGTCCATGGCGATTGTTTTTCGACAGAAAGAAATTTAGCTTTCTAACTTGATGGATTACGTAGAAGAAACACATATGGACTAATAGAAAAAAATTCGGTGGTTAAAGCCTTCGCGGCATGTATTGATTAATCGGAAAGTGCTCTAAACTGAGTCTAATTGGTTTTTCACAACCATATACTATATGGAACAATAAAAAAGGTTTGGACTGGTCCAAAGCCCTGCGTATGAAAGATTATATAGTCGAAACGTATCTATTTGCCAATTAGAGTTGAAAATTTTATTTTTAGTTTCAAGAACTCTTTTTTTTTTAAACTGTGTACTTGCAGAAGTATAAAATAATATTATTTTCTGACAAGTTCTCATTTTTTTATTTGCGTTCAAGTGTTTGAGATTTTTTTTTATATTATCATCCTTTTATCACATTAATTATCAGATATTATATCGAATCCCATTTTACTTTGTTCAGCAAAATCATCGAAGTGAAAATGTCAACTGTCAACTGTCAAGTGTTAAAGTTGTGTACTCCAGAGCGTTCCGAAAGTGTTTTGCAGTACGGAACTGTCACTTTCAATGTTTATATGGAAAAATTACGCCGAGAAAACCACTTCAAAATACACTAAAACAGGTGGTAAGGAATGTCACTAACAAACAATGTTCGATGTAGGACGGAAACGTTCTAGACAAACAAAAATGGCGGTTCGTTTTCCTTCCATACATGAAATGTTTGTTGGTATATCTTCCACACCAAAAACACCGGCGAATATTGTTTGTCAAGCAAGAAAGGTTTGTCGAAATTTGCGACAAATGTTTGGCAAACAATGTTCGTCCAGTGTGGACGCGGCTTAAGGGCAACACGGTCTAGTAAAATATTTATATTCTTATCAAATTTACCGAATGAAATTTGATAAATAAAACAAACGTTTTTCTATTGATCAGTTTTATTCGTATGATATTTAGATCATCCACGCATGCCAATAAAGCCTCCTGGAGGATCTTCTGGTAAAGGTTCAGCTACAGCCATAGCCAAAGTCAACATAGCGACAAGCAGAAGCTGAAAATAACGGAAAAACTGAAATAAACACGATTCGAGACAAGTTTATTCAGATATTTTCAAAAAAATTAAGTTTTCCAACTCAAGAATAATCAATATTTTTTTCTTTTTAGGTATTGTCTGATAGTATTGATTAAATAATGAAAAATATCGACCAATAAGGCCAAGAAGCTTTAATAAGTTTCTGTTTTTGAATTATAAAAATATTCCTAAGAAAATTTTATATTTGAATAGAATATAACAAAATATCGTATTTTTGCCAATGAGGTAACTAGAATAATGAATAAAGACACTCTAAAATAGAGCTACAACTTCCTAATTTCCGAAATTACTATTAAATATTAATACGAGGGTTGCCTTTCGAGTTTTTAGAAACAGTTAATAGTTGATGTTAACGAGTTGTGGCCCCACTGTATTTGTGATTAAGTTATTAAAAGTGAATATTTTGTGAAGTCTGGATGGTTTTTTATGACTTTAAATAGAACTAAACTAACACAAGTGGTAATAAAGCATCGTCAATGTGAATTGTTTACAATCGGACCGCAGAATTTTGTCTCGGTCGTGCGTCCTTCATTAATGGTTGTAATTCCGAGAAACGTCGACGCTGTACGCGACACGATTAAGAAAAAAACAATTGACTCACATACAGGTAGAGTAAACTGTATGGGTAGAGACTATAGTTTCTAATAAAACATAGTTATACAACCCTTTTCAAATCAAAGGGCTGTAATTTAATAGCAAACCGGTCTAGCATAATATTTATATAATAAATAAATCAAATCAAATTTGTACTTACTATTTTCATAATGTTAGCCATTTCGAAAACTTCTTTAAATGAAGTATACGTAAAATTTCGACCAGTAAGGTTTTTATATGAGGAACGATCATTAATTTTCGATTATTTCTAAATTTTCTTTCAATTAAAGTAACATTTTTATAATTTCCCCCAATTGGAATTTGATTATTCATTTCCTCTAATTTTCTTCGCTATAATTTCCTAATTATTATCGGAAACTTATCTAAAATTATTCCACAGTATGCTAAATAATGTTTATCATATTTTTACAATTTTCGCAAAACTAACTTATTCATTTTTTGGATATTTATTAATTTGATTCTATCATTTTTGTTAACCGGTTCAATTTATATTTATATTTTATTAATAACGTCGAACTGGCAGTTTATTCTTAAGTATAAAAAAAATTGAAATTATTGATTTATATAATCGATCGAATGGATATAAAATAATTAGTAACTGGTACAAAAATTGAAGCTGCAAATATTTTTATTGAAATTATACAATTATAAGAGGATACAAAATGGGAAATAAAGAAGTCAAAATCTGTACTGTTGGCGGAGAACGAGGACGATCTGCAAAGGCTAATGTACCAATTTAACAAAAAAGTTCAATAAAATAATATCAGCGGCAAAGACAAAATCAATGGTTACTTCCAAGACACCGATCAGATGTAAGCTTGTGGTGGATAACAAAATAATACACCAGGAAATGAAATTTAAATATCTGGGAATCGAAATATCTGGACACGGGGACGGAAGTAAGAAACCAAGCTACAAGAGCCTCAAGAGCAGCAGCATACTTAAATGACACAATCTGGCGAAATAAATACATTCGAACTGAAGCAAAAGCCCACATTTACAAGACCGCAATCAGACCTATATGCAGCAGAGACCCGACCTGAGACCTCTAAAACGAAACGGATATTGGAGACTACAGAAATGAAAATAGTTCGAAGAATAGCGGGAAGAACACTAATGGATAGATAAAATGGAATGAGCACATTGACCGCATGACGGAAGAACGAATTGTGAAAATATCAAGGGACAAATCACCAGCAGGACAAAGAAGCATTGGAAGACCTAGGAAAAGATGGAGTGACAACCTCCCAGGTGACTGAGCAGAGGCAATGACGTGAAGAAAAACAGGCAATGATGCCTATACACAGCAGGAAGAAGAAGAAGATACAATTATTCACAGTGACAAACAGAATTAATTCCTTCTGATGTTTAAGAATAAACCGTCAGCTTAAAGTTGTTTATAGAATATATAAATATATTAACGAAATAGCTCAGAGCTGTCTAAAAAATTGTGTCTACTAGATTATAATTTAGAAATATTGAGTAGTATTTAATTACCTGCAGACTTTTTTTAGAGGCAAACTTCTACAACATACTACACCGTTCATTTTTAATTCCTTATAAGTTTTATTTATATTTATAATGAAACTAAAAAAAAAGAATTTGCTCCAGTGGAGTAAAAAATAGTGACAACTAACCCCGACAGCGCGCCACTCGTTAAATTTTTCCAAAATTTGTTTATGTCAAAATGTTAATTTATTAAGGAGAATATTGGTCACCAAATTTGTAAAAAAAATTCAAATGCGTTCTTGATTTATAGAAAATTATTGATTCAAAGTTTTGTACACGCTTTATCTCAGCAATAAGGCCCCGTAAGGGTTCGTATTCATATATCAAAATGAATAATTTATTGAGATTTAACTGTGGTAGAGCGTTGTCGGTCGGAATATAGAAACACCCTGTATAACAATCAAAGGGATATAGAAGAAATGGCATTTTTCTTTTATCGACAATAAATTATAAAAATTGAAAAATATCAATAGAATAATGATATTACAACAATTAGAATTATGAAAATTATTCCAAAAATTTACAGTACAGCATTAGATTGACGAACGTCCAAAAATAAATTCTGTTTTATATAAGTTATCGAAATAATCGGTTAGTTTGACTTACATCAAATCTTTGCCTAGAATTTCAAATTGGAAGCTATGAAATTTGCATTACATATATTCTACAATAATTAGGAAATTATAGCGAGGAAAATTAGAGAAAATTATTAATTATATTGAGGAGAATTGTTGTTATTTTACTCTAATTGAAAGAAAATATAGAAATAATCGAAAATTAATGATCGTTCCTCATATAAAAACCTTACTGGTCGAAATTTTACGTATACTTCATTTAAAGAAGTTTTCGAAATGGCAAACATTATGAAAATAGTAAGTACAAATTTGATTTGATTTATTTATTATATAAATATTATGCTAGACCGGTTTGCTATTAAATTACAGCCCTTTGATTTGAAAAGGGTTGTATAACTATGTTTTATTAGAAACTATAGTCTCTACCCATACAGTTTACTCTACCTGTATGTGAGTCAATTGTTTTTTTCTTAATCGTGTCGCGTACAGCGTCGACGTTTCTCGGAATTACAACCATTAATGAAGGACGCACGACCGAGACAAAATTCTGCGGTCCGATTGTAAACAATTCACTTTGACGATGCTTTATTACCACTTGTGTTAGTTTAGTTCTATTTAAAGTCATAAAAAACCATCCAGACTTCACAAAATATTCACTTTTAATAACTTAATCACAAATACAGTGGGGCCACAACTCGTTAACATCAACTATTAACTGTTTCTAAAAACTCGAAAGGCAACCCTCGTATTAATATTTAATAGTAATTTCGGAAATTAGGAAGTTGTAGCTCTATTTTAGAGTGTCTTTATTCATTATTCTAGTTACCTCATTGGCAAAAATACGATATTGGCCTTATTGGTCGATATTTTTCATTATTTATTCAATACTATTAGACAATACCTAAAAAGAAAAAAATATTGATTATTCTTGAGTTGGAAAACTTAATTTTTTTGAAAATATCTGAATAAACTTGTCTCGAATCGTATTTATTTAAGTTTTTCCGTTATTTTCAGCTTCTGCTTGTCGCTATGTTGACTTTGGCTATGGCTGTAGCTGAACCTATACCAGAAGATCCTCCAGGAGGCTTTATTGGCATGCGTGGATGATTTAAATATCATACGAATAAAACTGATCAATAGAAAAACGTTTGTTTTATTTATCAAATTTCATTCGGTAAATTTGATAAGAATATAAATATTTTACTAGACCGTGTTGCCCTTAAGCCGCGTCCACACTGGACGAACATTGTTTGCCAAACATTTGTCGCAAATTTCGACAAACCTTTCTTGCTTGACAAACAATATTCGCCGGTGTTTTTGGTGTGGAAGATATACCAACAAACATTTCATGTATGGAAGGAAAACGAACCGCCATTTTTGTTTGTCTAGAACGTTTCCGTCCTACATCGAACATTGTTTGTTAGTGACATTCCTTACCACCTGTTTTAGTGTATTTTGAAGTGGTTTTCCGGCGTAATTTTTCCATATAAACATTGAAAGTGACAGTTCCGTACTGCAAAACACTTTCGGAACGCTCTGGAGTACACAACTTTAACACTTGACAGTTGACAGTTGACATTTTCACTTCGATGATTTTGCTGAACAAAGTAAAATGGGATTCGATATAATATCTGATAATCAATGTGATAAAAGGATGATAATATAAAAAAATTCTTAAACACTTGAACGCAAATGAAATGGGAACTTGTCAGAAAATAATATTATTTATATTTTTTTATTGAAAATATTGGCAAATAGATACGTTTCTACTATATAATCTTTCATACGTAGGGCTTTGGACCAGTCCAAACCTTTTTTATTGTTCTATATTGTATATGGTTGTGAAAAATCAATGAAATATCGAAAACTTGTATTAGCTCAGGTACATTTACGAAATTTTCGGATTATTCTGTGATATATGATATTTGAAATGACCGTACAAGTTTTGTGAATAAAAATAGACTATAAATTCTTTTCTATGATCAAAAATAACATGGAAAATAACAAATATTATTATCTAATCATTGTGTGGAATTGTTCATGGTTTATTCTCAACAACAGATAATTAGAAAATAATCTTAAGGAAATTTTAGTTTAATTGAAAGAAAATCGGGAGACAATATATAAATAATTAGATATTAATGAGTTCTCCTCGTATAAATACGTATCTGTTTGTAATTGTATGTAAACATTATCTGAAGGTAGCTTCGAAATGGTTCAAATAATGAAAATAGTAAGTAAAAAATTTGATTTGATTTATTTCTCGTATAGATATACAACGAGAACGATTTGCTGATGAATTCAAACCCTATGCTTCCAAGTTTGAAGGGATTATTTCAGTTTTTATATTATTTTTAGATTCTGTTTGTCGCTATGTTGACTTTAGCTGTAGCTGTGGCAGAACCTTCACCAGACGAAAATCCACTTCTTTATTACGGTCTCATGAATTGATTTTTTTATCATAAAATTTATCAATAGAAAAACTTTGATTTTTATTCTATCCGATTTACGAAATTTCATTTTGTACAGCATTTACCAAATCTAGAAACAATATTATTGAATTCTGTTTAGGAAACTAAGCTTAGCAATATGAACTTTGTTATATTATAAATGTACTGAATCACGCAAAACAAAATAATATGAACTTACTTTCATCATAATATCGATTTAAGTTTATTTCGAAGGATTTCAATAAGAAATGTGTGAAAAAAACGTTGTTGTTAATTTTTGCTTCCGATGAGTTGTAGTTATTATACACTTAAATGAAAAGAAAAACGTTTATTTAAAAGAAAAATAACATATTGTGAGCTCTATCTATTATTCTATGTATCAATACTGTTCCGAGTGTTTAATATCATGACAATGAGTCGTATGACAACACCAAATGTCAAACTTCACTATGTCAATGTCAGATTTGACATATTCACATCAGCGTTGCCATATCTTAAAACATAAGTAGCAACCTTCGTATAGCGATGATTTATACGGTAATTTGCAGAAAAAAAATCATTCTAGTTTATAGAATCAAATGTCTTTTCATATAATACTAATACTATAGGCTTATGGTGTTGTATACTTTTTTCTAGAGATGTGTCGATACCAAAATTTTTCGGTTCTCGATACCGATACCATCGATGTATATATAAAAAACATATTCATAATTTTTTTGAACCAGCTACAACCAAATTTTAAAATATCTATGCCTGTACAGGGATAAATGGGGCAATTTCTCAAATAAAAAACAAATAATGGTTTAATAAACATTTTTAGACGACGCCATCTGAAAGTTGTTCGTTCTGTATTCATTTACATAACGAAAGTTGCGTTTTGAGTGTTTCGCGCGGTGAAAGTGACTGCAAAACACTTTCGAGACGTTCTGGAGTACACAACGTTAACAGTTGACAGTTGACAGTTTCACTTCGATGATTTCGCGTAACCTTAAATTTTTAATTTTCTGAAATTATTTGTTTAATCCGAAGTTTTGTCTAAATTAATGAATAACAATGAATGATGATGAAAAAGAAAAAAAAATTAATATCGACATTGCAAATATCATCGAGTGCATTATATTATTAAATAAATAAAATGTTTATAATTCTCTATTATTTATTTTCTTTCTTCGGTGTAATTTCCGAAATTAGGAAGTTGTAGCTCTATTTTAGAGTGTCTTTATTTTCTTAAGAATATTTTTATAAATCAAAAACACAAACTTATTAAAGTTTCTTGGCCTTATTGGTCGATATTTTTCATTATTTATTTAAGACTATCAGACATTACCTAAAAAGAAAAAAAAGATTGATTGTTCTTGAGTAAGAAAACTTAATTTTTTTGAAAATATCTGAATAAACTTGTCTCGAATCGTATTTATTTAAGTTTTTCCGTTATTTTCAGCTTCTGCTTGTCGCTATGTTGACTTTGGCTATGGCTGTAGCTGAACCTTTACCAGAAGATTCTCCTGTAGGCTTTAAAGGCATGCGTGGATGATTTAAATATCATATGAATAAAACTTATCAATAGAAAAACGTTTGTTTTATTTGAATCGATTAATCATTTCTCTTTAGCAACATATTTACCTTATTTAGATACCAACTTATTGTATATCATTCACAATACTTAGATTAGCTACAAAAAGTTTGTTTAAACTAATTATAAACAAAATATACCGTCCAATAGTGTTTGAATTTTAATTAACGTTACTTAGACGAAAGGAATAAATTGATTTTGGAACAGTTTTGGCGGTAAAGAGAATGGACACTATGGTGTAAAGCCGACTCTGTCAAAATTAAAAAAAAATAATACATATTCGTATATCGATAATTATTTTATTATTATAAAATATTGTGTTTTTTAGTTATTTATATTGTAGTTTTGGAAAATATAATTGATATGTAATAATAATAATAATCTCCACGACTATTTAATAATATACAGAGTGAATTTTTATGGGACGCCTCAAGTATCTTGTATTATGATTTACATTGTTGTCAGATCTTTCCTTTTTTCGGAAAATTAATGAACTTTGTTATTTCAAATGGATCAATGAATAGGACAATGAATAGAACTAGGACTAGTTCTAGGGCTAGGACAATGAATAGGACAATGAATGAATAGGACAATGAATGAATAGGACAATGAATAGGACAATGAATAGGACAATGAATGAATAGGACAATGAATGAATAGGACAATGAATAGGACAATGAATAGGACAATGAATGAATATGACAATGAATAGGACAATGAATGAATAGGACAATGAATAGGACAATGAATAGGACAATGAATAGGACAATGAATAGGACAATGAATAGGACAATGAATAGGACAATGAATAGGACAATGACTAGGACAATGAATAGGACAGTGAATAGGACAATGAATGAATATGACAATGAATGAATAGGACAATGAATGAATAGGATAATGAATATGACAATGAATAGGACAATGAATAGGACAATGAATAGGACAATGAATGAATAGGACAATGAATAGGACAATGAATAGGACAATGAATAGGACAATGAATAGGACAATGAATAGGACAATGAATAGGACAATGAATAGGACAATGAATAGGACAATGAATAGGACAATGAATGAATATGACAATGAATAGGACAATGAATGAATAGGACAATGAATAGGACAATGAATAGGACAATGAATAGGACAATGAATAGGACAATGAATAGGACAATGAATAGGACAATGACTAGGACAATGAATAGGACAGTGAATAGGACAATGAATGAATATGACAATGAATGAATAGAACAATGAATAGGACAATGAATAGGACAATGAATAGGACAATAAATAGGACAACGAAAATAAAAACTTATGGGTTTTTTTATTGAGAAGATTTATTCATATGATCACAAAATCATCCGCGACCGAAGAAAACGGGATTTTCGTCCGGTGAAGGTGCTGCCACAGCTACAGACAAAGTCAACACAGCAACCAAAAGAATCTGAAAATAATATAAAAACTGAAATGAATATAATTTGTTTAAAAAAATGTAGTTTCCCAATCCAATCGCATGCGTTATATTGTAATTCAAATTTAAAATGTTGCGCAGATAAATAATTTAACATACTTTCCATTTTGAAACGTTCTAAATTTGTAATATTGAGTGTAACTTCAAGAAAAAATGATTACGTTGCTTTTCTTTTTATGATAATACTTCAAATTAATAATACCGAAAAGGCCAAGAAAGTTCATTGTTCAAAATGCAATTAAAAAATTGTAAAAAATTGTGATTATTACTTAATACACAGACAAGCATAATTAATTTAATTTATACTCTAAATTTTGTACAGATGAACTTTTATAAGAAGAGAAAATCATTAATTTCTTATTATTTACTCCCGATTATTTATCAACTAAAGTAAAATTTCCTTTTCTCCAATTAAAACGTGATTAGACGTTTGCTTTAATTTTCCCCACGATTTTTTTCTAATTATTGTCGGAAACAAATCAAAAACTATTCCACACCAAGCTTAATAATGTGTATTATCTTGAAATATCCCAATTATAATGAAATACCCTTATAGGATTGTGTCCTCCGCTCGGTTTGCAAGACTGGACCAGGCCTGGTTGCATAGATGAACCCAAGATTGGTCTGCAACCCTGAGGTTGCTTGTAAAAATAGATTATACGTGGTCTGGGTATTAAATAATGAGACTGTGCGCCTAGAGAACGCCCTAGACCGCAGGGGTAAAAACCAAATAGTGCGTTATGTATCTAAATATCTTGTCTATGCACGTCCCAAAACACGTTTCCGTCACTATTATAGTATTTGTTCAGGTAGCGATTGAATCGAAAGTGTTTTTTTTTCTCGTGGAGCAACATATCAATGTCAAATTTCTCGTTAAATCGAAAAAAAAAAACTCCGACTGAGTGCTATAAATAGTTGCAAGAACCCTATGGGGACAATTCTGCATCTCGTGCGCGTGATTTTGAGTACTGTAAGCGCTTTAGTGATGACCGAGAGTGCACTGAAGATGACCAGCGCCCAGATCGCCCTCTAACAGTTTAAAATCGGAAACAGTGATCAAAATCAACCAGATTCTGCGTGCAGATTGACGAATGAGCATCAGGATGATTTTCGAGGTTGTAAACGCCGATAAAAAAACAGTCGGAAAAATTTTGCGCGTGGAATTACAAATGACAAAAGTCTGTGCAAAGTTGGTGCCAACAAATTTGTTTCCTGACCAAAAGCTCTTGGTGAACGGATCTGCTGAGATTTCCTTGAAAGGTTAATGCTTCGAAAAGGACCTGATTTCAGTTGATGGAAGCGGTAAAGCAAAAAAGACTTCCAGCACTGCTTAGATCAATGTAAGAAACGTATGGAAACCATAACCAGTCTCGATATTTAATAGCCAAACCTCGTATCGTTAATAAAATGATACATGACAAATTTTTTTATTAATACACTGTACTAATGATTGTACATAAAAATATTAGTTGAATAATTACACTTATATTTTTTATTGTCTTTTATTCATAAAAGAATTTTATTCATAAAAAATTATTTTTTCCATTTAATATTCAATTTTCGTTATTAAAATTATGGAACCTTTTATAATGTTATTGTATGTCTTTTCTAACGGTTAAAAAACAGGACTCAATATCCTAAAAAAAGTGATAGTTTGGGCTTGTATCATTATCAATAAAATTCTTGGCCTTAATGGTGAGGTTAATCTAGATTTTTTTATCAATTTCTTAGTCTACATTTCAAAAACTTTTCCTTGATGTTAAAATCATCTAGTCAACAATTCTAGAGAGTAATAAACCCACTTACCAATCCAAAACTTATTACGAACTTTTTAAAAATTATTAGTTAATAACATTGGTCAACAGTGGATTTGGTGCCGAAGATTTTGGAGGTAATTTCTTATGAATTTGACGGTCTGAATTCAAAATGAATAAATTCAAAACATTACGAATGTATTTTAGAACAAATCCGTTTTGTTTTAAAGACCAACAGTAATCTGCCATCGTGTCTAGTATCCTATCTTCCTTGATAGCGGTCCTTGGTGGAATATTTCACCTTGCTCCTCACTAATGTCACCTAAATCATCAGGAAAACGGTCCAAGTGGCTGTGTAAATTTTGCACGTGGAATTACACATGACAAAAGTCTATGCAAAGTTGGTGCCAAAAAATTTGTTTTCTGACCAAAAGCTCTTGGTCAACGGATCTGCTGAGATTTCCTTGAAAGGTTAATGCTTCGAAAAGGACCTGATTTGAGTTGATGGAAGCGGTAAAGCAAAAAAGACTTCCAGCACTGCTTAGATCAATGTAAAAAACGTATGGAAACCATAACCAGTCTCGATATTTAATAGCCAAACCTCGTATCGTTAATAAAATGATACATGACAAATTTTTTTATTAATACACTGTACTAATTATTGTACATAAAAATATTAGTTGAATAATTACACTTATATTTTTTATTGTCTTTTATTCATAAAAGAATTTTATACATAAAAAATTATTACTCATGTTATGTTGAGATATTATGGATAAAATTAGATTAGAACAAAACTTTATGCAGTTATTGAGACTTCTGCCAAAATTGGCTGACTATAGGATGGCCGAGGTCGGATTATCCAGACTTCAGCCCAATTTGGGTGACTATTGGATGGCCGGGGTTCGATGGTCCAAGCTAAGCCCCCTCATTCAAGTCTGGAGGCTCCTACCAGGAGCTCCGAAAACATGAAACTATTCCTAACGGTAAGTCTATTCATATTTTATTCTCCAATTATAGTGAAAGTTAAATGACAGGTAGGCTGCAAAGTTTTTCGAAACCATTTTATAATACGATTTGTCTTTAGTCTCAAAATAGGCGATAATCTCTTCAACGAGCTTCCTCTTGAGGTTTGAGTACATAAAAATTGAAGATTCGAAACTTAATTCATGCCTGAGTGTTAAATAAATGATACGATTTTGTGCTAAATGCGGCGTTCCACAAGGAAGCGTCCTCGGCCCTTATCTGTACCTTATGTATACTGCTGATACTCCAACTACCGACGCTACTCTAATCGCTACCTTCGCAGATGATACCGCAATAATGTCTTCAGATATAGACCCTCCAAGAGCACCAGAAAAGCTACAATATCACCTAAATGTTCTACAAGAATGGCTACATCAGTGGAGAATGAAAGGCAACACTGACAAATCCACACAAATCGCGATTCCAGTGAAAACAGAAAAGTTCGAAGCTCAAAAAACGCAACTAAAGCTAAAACTTGGCAAATCGGCAGTTAATAATAGAAAATGAGATAATATCCACTGATCCAATGGAACAGAGAATATTTAAAAGACGCTAGCCAGAGGATCTCATAGATTTACTAAGACCCATCAGTGGATGATGCCCGCTTCAAGTTATTTACCAAAAGACTTTTTTTTGACGCTTGGATCTAACTAACGAAGCTTTTGCTATTACTTTTTCCCTATTTTCAACTCTCTATTCATCATTACATGTCCCTTAGAGTTCCCTACGTTCCCTCCTTGGGGGATCTCTCACTGACACCAGACTTCGTTACGAGATTTGTTTCATGATCCATTTGAAATAACAAAGTTCGTTATATTTCCGAAAAAATGAAAGATTTGACAACAATGTAGATACTATCATAATACCGGTCGTATTCCAAGACCTTTGCGCACACAAAAATTTATAATAATCGTACGTTTGCGGGATAATTGAGACGTTCCATACATAAAAATCACTCTGTATAAAATCACGAATGTTTGAATAAAGATTTACTTTTTTATTTAACATAGATACTCAGCTTTAAGTTTTAAATTTCAACAATCACTATTTTGAATTAAATTCTGCATTTATACTTCTTCTTTTTTTTGTGGTGATGGGCTCAATCCTTAGATTATCCATCCAGGCTAAGTTAGGGTTCCTGCAATTTGATTTAACTGTCCAAAGTTGCGATTACTTTTAGCACTTTTAGCGGTTGGATTAATAAGTAAGCATTCCAAGCTTAAAACAGAGCTTTCAAACTCACACATGCACCGAGGCGAAGTCGTCCACTCCAATTCTACAAAGATGCACACCATGGTGATTGATATTATCTTCGTTGAGGTTTTGCTTCGCAATTTTATCTGCCTCTTCATTCCCGTGCATCCCCGTGGGACTTGGTGTCCAAACCAATTCAATTTCTATTCCCATTTGCTACAGCAATTGCTAGGATTCCAGCCGTGCATATACTGGCATAGTTCGATACTCTAACTGATGCTTTGTCTTTGTTTTCTCATGTACAGACCAAACCCAGTTCAATTCTCTTCATTTCTAGATCCACCTGTATATATCTTTTGGTAGTCGGGTCATTTTTCGTGTAGAATATTGGATAGGAATATTTTGATTATTATGGAAATATTTTCAGAGTTTAAGATTGTTTGTTTTGACATCCATTAATTGGGATTCATAGGGAGTGTGAAAAACAAGGTTTTTTTTATAATACTTTCATTTATACTTCTAATTATTCATAATTGTTGCAGGTAGTCTTGATAGCATTACTGGCCTTTGCTATAGCAGCACCAAAACCAGAACCGAATCCTCATAGTGTTTTTCCACCGTTAGTGGATACCTATCGATACGATTACGACGGTTTCGTTTTTCCATATGAACTATTATGAATATAGATTTCATAGATAAATATTTTATTTAATTTCTTTAGCACAACTTCTCCTATTCTCCTCAGGAAAAAGTACCAAAACTTATATTCTTCCAACTTTGTCTAAACGTGGCCATGGGAGGAACACATTCGTGCTCAAGAGGACAAGAAACGTCCACGTCCAACCTTGCTTAGAATGCTGGGCACTTGTTTGACTTGTCTCTAAAAAAAATCGACTTCTAAGACCAACGTTTCAATGCCAATGTTGATTGACATGGGCACACGATGTTTCCAATCATACCGGCGTCCAATGTTGGAAACATTGGACTCCTAGTGTGATACCGGCTTTAGACTTGTCTGTTTCGAATCGGGGACCGCGTACCCTCGTTTTTTAGAAGGTTATGCCAAACCTAACCTAACCTAACAACCAGTAACTGTCTATCAGTGACTCCGCTTTTGCTGAAAGACGAAGAAATGGTGAGAAACGGCGCCCCAAAACAACGACGAGAACGTCAACACTGAAGAAAAACTCACTTTGGGAAAACGACGCGATTTAGCTAAGGAATTGGTGAAAATTTAGTGTACCTAATATTCACCAAAGACCATCATTGTATTCCGGATAGTAAACGAACATCTATGGAGTGGAGGAAGGAAAACGAAGGCGTAGTATATAGTAGCCTCCTAAGAAAATAGTGAAACCTATCTTCAGATCAAAACTACGGGATATTCCACTTCGTAGTGCAATGTTGCTGCAAGACAACGCCAAACCACATACAGCTGGGTTTAGAAAACAGTGGAACACCCTCCCTATAGTCCCGATTTGTCGCTACGTGACTATTATTTATTAGGTCGATTGCGATCCGAATACAAAGCGAATGGTTACGTGGCAAGTCGAGAGATTTTTAGGAACAAGGCTTTTTAAAACTTGTGGAAGGAGTTTGATGGAAAAACTGTAGGAAATTTCTGCTGAATGGGATGAATTCTATTGGTTATAAACTTGTACCTTGATGAAAATCATTGAGGTAGTATTGGTATATATTTAAAGAATTAATTAGAGTGTGGAAATGGAAATAGAGTGTTTCGTTTCACTGTTTCATTTATTTTCCGTTTGTACAAGGTCAACATAACCAAAATTTTATATAAAATAATCGTTTTTAAACGATTTGGTTGATTCTTAATGATATTGTGTGTGTTTCCTTCAAATTTCTCCCGTTCTTATCACTTTGATCAAACCTTCTGGGCTGTTATTGTTCAAGCAGGTTTTACAAAAGTTAATCATATTCGACGACTTTTGTCCAACTGAAATTTGAAAATTAAATATATAAACTTATATATTTTGACATATAATTGACATACCTCGTAACCTAGACGCTTTTTGGATAATGGAATTGATGGTTTTCATCGTTTCAACACCCTCATTGTAATTTTGAACTTTAATATTATATCCGTTAATCAATTCTTTGTTGACGATCATTAATTCGTTATATTGAGCAGACAAATTCTCTCTACAAATTTGTATCATGTTTAAACAAACAAAAAATATCGTTCGAAGCATAATTAAAGTCTGTTTTCAATTGTGAGAGAGTAATAAAACATCAAAAACTTGGTACAATCATTTTTAATATTATTATGGAATAATCTGATTTACCAGAAGGTCTAATGAGACACCAAACATGAAATTATTTTATTTAGATATAAAATAGATCAATGAGGTACATACACCAAGTGAATTTTGACAAGACGAAGCTGTTACCAGTCAAAAACCCGCAAATAATTTACTCAATCGGGCACATTGGTGGACAATGCATGTTCAAACTTGTTCGCTGCGTTTTCCTCTTGCACCTCAAGTACCAGACGCATATTTGGGTTCCATGAGCTTCAAACTTGTGCTTTTGAACTCAAACGGTGAAATTGAAGGTGTTTTGTGGGCGTTTATTCCAAATTGATTTCGATTTATTTGATTGAATAATTGAAATAGAATTTTCCTCTATTATTTTGAGAATATGCGTTAATACTAAATGGAGAAGACTGTTGAAGGGTTAAGAAGGTACAGGGAGATGGTACTTGGTCCGACAAAGAAAACACAGAAATTTTGAAAAACAAATCTATCTATTTTCCAACGAAATAATAAGAATCGTCAAGATTCCCAAAATATCGATTAACTGTCTATATCACCTCTTCGTTTTTGGAAAATCTTTGACCCCTGAGGTAATTTTTCGAGTCTAGAAACAAAAAATAAACCTAGGAGGCTAAATCTGGTGAATAGGGTGCATTAGGTACCAGTTCGAACTTTAATTCATTCATTTTAACCATTGCAATAACAGATATCTGATCTGGTGCTTTGTATTGATGAAGCAACACTTTCCTTTTAGCCAAAAACGGCCGTTATTGCTTGGTTTATTGGCTCAAACTTTGTAATAAGGAAATTGAGCCGAAAAACCGACGCCATGACCTTACCTGCAGATGGAACGGTCATTGCCTTGTTTGGAACCGGTTCCTCCCCTTTTCGGTCCGTTGTTTTGATTATTCTTTTATTTTGGGTGTGAAGTTTTCTCCATGGTTATGAAACTGCCCAGAAATTTGACTTTGTTCCATTATGAACAAACTAACCAAGTTTTCAGTTAATGAACGCACTTTTTCCAATACCCGCTTTGTGGATTTTCTTCAGGATTCATCACTCCATTTGGTCGACCACTAAGATGCTGGTCTTCGAAGGTCCTGCGTCCAAGTTTGAACTTTGCTGTCTTCAAACTCAAAACATAATATGTTGACTGGTTTGTGTACTTACTAATGCAGTGGGATTTTTTAAGGAACTACTGTCATCTGTAGGTCAAGCCAGGTACTTCTGAGACCACCTTATAGTAAACAGTCTCCAAGAAGTGCTTCCATAGTATTTGTATTTGATATTCAGTTAATCAAGTGTCTGGTATCACAGACACGGCAACAAATAAACAAATAATTTGTGAAATGTTATGAAAATTGGAACAAAACCTAACGAAATCACTAATAGTAGACATCGACAGTTCAAACGGTTTTGTTAAAGGCGTTTTATTGAATTTGGAATCTACTCTACCATGAATAGTACAGTGAACCAAAGCAAATCACCTCGTAATTTTAAAGACATTCATGGATTAGTTTGAAATTTTGAGAGAAGCTCAAAAATGATGCAAATAACAAACCCGATTTGGTGCCAATCGGGGATAGAAACTCAAAATTTCAAAATAATACCGCGGGAATCGGTAGAGAATTGAATTTTATGAAGAAAATGTTGAATGAAGTTTTTTATTTAACTCTATAGTTTCTGAGGTATTCGCGATTGAAAATTATAGAAAAAAACCACGTTTTTCAAAATATTTTCGCGAAAAACTCGAAAATCACGCATTATAAGCTTATAAAAAAATAAAGAAATTGGTCGGTTTAAATTGAATTTTTTAAATAATATTCAGCAATTTATGAGTCATTGAAAGTTAATTTTTTCTTTTTCGTAAATTTATGCAGATGTTTGAGCTCAAATAACGCAAAAACGATCAATTTTTCATAAAAAATTGTGATAAACATTTTTAAAGTACTTTTTCAGACCTTTAAAATGAGTTTCTACAAAACCGTCTAGCATAAAAATTAAGTGAGTTATGACGAAAATAAGTTAAGTAACTCGAATTTGAAAAAAAAATGTCGGTAAATTTGACACCATGTGCGACAAAATTAAAATTAATCGTAGCCCATGTAAAATTATCTTTATTTAATCCCTACCAACACGTTCCAAAAGTTTGAATGGTTTGGAACACGTATATTTTGAAAAAAGTTGCTTAATGTAAATTTTTTTTTCGATTTTTTTAAAAAAACGTTTATTTAGATGTTTGAGCTCAAATAACGCAAAAACGATCAATTTTTTATAAAAAATTGTAATAAACATTTTTAAAGTACTGTTTTAGACCTTTAAAATAAGCTTTTATAAAACCTCCTAGCATGAAAATTAAACGAGTTATGACGAAAATAAGTTAAGTAACTCGAATTTGAAAAAAAAAGTCGGTAAATTTGATACCATGTGCAACAAAATTAAAATTAATCGTAGCCCATGTAAAATTATCTTTATTTAATCCCTACCAACACGTTCCAAAAGTTTGAATGGTTTGGAACACGTATATTTTGAAAAAAGTTGTTTTATGTGAAAGTTTTTTTTTCGATTTAAAAAAAAACGTTTATGTAGAGGTTTGAGTTCAAATAACGCAAAAACGATCAATTTTTCATAAAAAATTGTAATAAACATTTTTAAAGTACTGTTTTAGACCTTTAAAATGAGTTTTTATAAAACCTCCTAGCATGAAAATTAAACGAATTATGACGAAAATAAGTTAAGTAACTCGAATTTGAAAAAAAAATGTCGGTAAATTTGATACCATGTGCGACAAAATTAAAATTAATGGTAGCCCATGTAAGATTATCTTTATTTAAGCCCCACCAACACGTTTCAAAAGTTTTAATGGTTTGGAACACGTATATTTTGAAAAAAGTTGTTTTATGTGAAAGTTTTTTTTTCGATTTAAAAAAAAACGTTTATGTAGAGGTTTGAGCTCAAATAACGCAAAAACGATCAATTTGTCATAAAAAGTTGTGATAAACATTTTTAAAGTACTGTTTTAGACCTTTAAAATGAGTTTTTATAAAACCTCCTAGCATGAAAATTAAACGAATTATGACGAAAATAAGTTAAGTAACTCGAATTTGAAAAAAAAAATGTCGGTAAATTTGATACCATGTGCGACAAAATTAAAATTAATGGTAGCCCATGTAAGATTATCTTTATTTAAGCCCCACCAACACGTTTCAAAAGTTTTAATGGTTTGGAACACGTATATTTTGAAAAAAGTTGTTTTATGTGAAAGTTTTTTTTTCGATTTAAAAAAAAACGTTTATGTAGAGGTTTGAGTTCAAATAACGCAAAAACGATCAATTTGTCATAAAAAATTGTAATAAGCATTTTTAAAGTACAGTTTTAGACCTTTAAAATGAGTTTTTATAAAACCGTCTAGCATGAAAATTAAACGAGTTATGACGAAAATAAGTTAAGTAACTCGAATTTGAAAAAAAAAGTCGGTAAATTTGATACCATGTGCAACAAAATTAAAATTAATCGTAGCCCATGTAAAATTATCTTTATTTAATCCCTACCAACACGTTCCAAAAGTTTGAATGGTTTGGAACACGTATATTTTGAAAAAAGTTGTTTTATGTGAAAGTTTTTTTTTCGATTTAAAAAAAAACGTTTATGTAGAGGTTTGAGTTCAAATAACGCAAAAACGATCAATTTGTCATAAAAAATTGTAATAAACATTTTTAAAGTACTGTTTTAGACCTTTAAAATAAGCTTTTATAAAACCTCCTAGCATGAAAATTAAACGAGTTATGACGAAAATAAGTTAAGTAACTCGAATTTGAAAAAAAAAATGTCGGTAAATTTGATACCATGTGCGACAAAATTAAAATTAATGGTAGCCCATGTAAGATTATCTTTATTTAAGCCCCACCAACACGTTTCAAAAGTTTTAATGGTTTGGAACACGTATATTTTGAAAAAAGTTGTTTTATGTGAAAGTTTTTTTTTCGATTTAAAAAAAAACGTTTATGTAGAGGTTTGAGCTCAAATAACGCAAAAACGATCAATTTGTCATAAAAAGTTGTGATAAACATTTTTAAAGTACTTTTTCAGACCCTTAAAATGGGCTTTCATAAAATCGTCCAGCATGAAAATTAAGCGAGTTATGACGAAAATAAGTTAAGTAACTCGAATTTGAAAAAAAAATGTGCAGGGGTTTGAGTTCAAATGACGCAAAAACGACACCATGTGGGACAAAATTAAAATTAATCGTAGCCCATGTAAAATTATCTTTATTTAATCCCTACCAACACGTTCCAAAAGTTTGAATGGTTTGGAACACGTATATTTTGAAAAAAGTTGTTTTATGTGAAAGTTTTTTTTCGATTTAAAAAAAAAACGTTTATATAGAGGTTTGAGCTCAAATAACGCAAAAACGATCAATTTTTCATAAAAAATTATGTTAAACATTTTTAAAGTACTTTTTCAAACCTTTAAAATGAGCTTTTATAAAACCGTCTAGCATGAAAATTAAGCGAGTTATGACGAAAATACTTTCGAAAAGTTTGAATGGTTGTGAAATTTAAAAAAAAAAGTTATTTTTTCAAAATATCTCAAAAGCTATTGGATAAACGTAATAATTATTTTATAATTAAAATTTAGCTTTCATTTTACTGAACATTTTGCTTTTTTTTTAAACTTACGTATCTTGAAAATTAATCGAGATATAAGCGTTGAAAGTATTGATTTCAATGCTACCTTTAGCATCAAAATTGTCTGAAGAAAAGGGCCTAGAAGGGCTGAAACTCCCATGGTTTTGTAGCTCATTAAATTCCTTACAAAATGATGTATGGATGAATACAAAAAGCTTAAAGGGAAGGGGTTGAATTAAATTAAAAACTTATGTATCATGTTTGTTATATTTAAATTATATATATTTTTTCTACTCAAAATCGAAAATAAAATGATTTCATACTTTCAGCCGTTTTTTAAATAACTCTATAAGGGTAGTTTTAGAGGGTAGTTACGGGTAAAAAATAGAAATATTACTTAAATTGTGAAAAAACAACAATTATTTCACATATTTGGAAATGATGAGCCCTATAACTGATTCCATTAAGTAATTTGCAATTTTTTACATTCTGAGGGGTGGTTTTTGGTTAGTTGCATTGTTAAAAATATTGAGGGTCATATTTTTTATACTTGAAGAAACAAAATTCTCCTATTACGATCCGAAATAGAAAAAATTTCATGCTTTTTTCCACATTTTTCAAATAATCTTTGTTATAGGGGTTGTTTTCAAGGGTAGGTGAGCTGTAAAATATCAAAATATTAAAGTCACGGTACAAAAAAATCAACATTTATTATATTTGAACATAACTACAGCCCATTAGTGCTTTAATTCATTAGTTTTCAATTTATTGGAGTAAGGGGTGATTTTCACCCTCTAAAAATAAAAAACATACTTTGCGACCAAGTCAAGTTTGAAGATTAGGGTAAGATGAACTTAATTGCTCAAGAAGATCGATGAAAGTGTTTAAAATTACGAGGTTTCGGTCGATTTTAAGCTTGACTGTACTAGAAAACATGAATGCTGATGTTTTTGAAGAACTGTTCAAACAAATGAAAAATCTCCTGCTTCAGAAGAACTGTATAATAGTTTCGGATAATGCAAATTATCACTCGATACATTTCGATAAATTGCCCAAATCGAGTAGTTAAGAAAATATTTACAGATTTACACTCGAATAAGGAAATTTTAAAATAATGTATATACAGTAGTCCAAAACACTTACAAATCGTTAATTCTACAATCTTCTGCTTGGACAATCAACCCTCTTATTTGGGACATTCTATCTGCTACGTCCGTTTCTAAATGCAACCGAGCATTTTGGATTTCTTGTAATCTCCCCATTAAAGTTGTAATTTTGTCTTCTTCCAGTGGAAAGGAAGCAGTTGCCTTTAAATACAAAATTTCGGAATGATATTACAAATCTGTGTCACTTTTTTCAAACTTCTCTCATCATTTATTTAATGTAGTACCAAACGAAATACCCGTTTGGTGCTACTAATGGTATATAAGTTGAGCTGGGTTCAAAAAATAATCAAATAGACCTTATACCAACCTCTAAACTGTTTATATTCAAATGAGCAGCTAAAGACTGTACTAAATCCGCAGCTAAAGCTATATCCTTAGTAAAAACTGTAACTTTTCCACTATTTTCGAACACCATATCCAAATTAGAACCGTCTCGCAAACATTTAAAAGAAAACTTCAACGTAGTACCAGATTCGAATTTGACCTCTTCGCTAAGTAAAAAATTTTGATTCGCCCACATGCAAATTCTCTGTAACCTTTCGTTTAATTTGATTATGACGAAACTGTCGCTTCTTATTTTTCTGTCTACATCTTTTAAAGAATACATTGAAAATTTCGGTAATTGTCTTGTTACCTCAAACACGTGAAACTGGCAGCTGTTTGGAAAACCAACCAGTACCTAAGAACGACAAAAAATATGGTCAACAACTAAAATAAACTCGAATTTCTTTTATGTTTGATCTTGAACTTCTGTGGTTGCCTTACTGGCTGACTCCACAGGCCTGCACTCCTCCAAAGAAATGAGTCTCGACAAATTGAAGTTCTGGGTATCTGCAGGCTAGCTTGGTGTTTATAAGCCGCGTCTGACCATCGAGTAAGTCCTGCTCGGACTAGCATCCGTCATTCATGCTCCAAACTGTCCAACAATACTCCAAAGATGGACGAGTTTGAGCCTTGTCGAGTATCGAAGAGGCTGCGAAGCCTTACAGAGAGCACCAAGTGTTGTGAAGCTATCTTAGATACATCCACCAAGCGAATTTACGGCGATGGTGCTCTATAATTTGAGGTTATGTGAAGTCTGGTCATCAAACGTGTTCACTGATCTCAACCTCATAATGAGATTCACAAAATGCCACGTATGGTCAGTGCTATGGCTGGACACTGAGAATTAACCCCATGAACATTTGATACGTCGATCTACCGAAGAATTTTGAGAGCTGCATGGAAAGAAAAACCAACGAAGGAAGTTTGGGGAAAATAGGAAGAGAATGTGAATTGGTGGGCACGATAAAACGTAGAAAAGCAGCGTGGCCTTGCAATACCACCAAAGACGGTATGAAATAATCAGTTTTACTTATACTAAACTACAAGAGTGATTACTTACCTTGACGTGAATATCTACAGGACAATCTTTTGGTAAATATAGAGGAATCAGTAATTGCGATTTTAATTTTGTCATAGGGGGATGAACTACATGTGTTTCTCCATTAAATATTCCTTCAGCAAAAATGATGGCTGCCTTTATTATAGTTGAATTGTTGGTACAGAGATAGAGTTCTACGTGTGGCTGAAACATATCATATCAAAAAATTTCTACGACTGCTATTATCGAAACCTAATAGGTTTTCCTGGACATTACGATCTTAAAACAATCAATAAGCGATTCATCTGCTTATTTTACTCTTAAAACGATGTTACTCAGTAGTTTCTTCGACTCTAATATAGTTAACACTTACACTAAACACTATATTCTGCTTTAATACTTGGGGAAACTTTCTCAAGCAAAAATTTATGCAATGGAAAAATGTGTTCAGTTCAATCTAAGCTCCGATATCATAAAATTCAAACTCGTCTGGAATTTTCTACAAAAATTGAACGAGATAGGAACAAATCCAATTATTGGGACAACCTACAGGAGATGAGATGATACAGGCAGAGACGTTTCTTGCAAACTACAACCAGAGTAGATCCGCTGAAGATGTTAACCTAAGTGAGAAAAATGTACCAACTCAAACAGGAGTTGTATCAGGGCAGTGTCGCTTCAATAAACACCTGAAGACGCTAAACCTGACGCTAAATACAGAGGACGAAACCTCTATCCACGTTATCTCGAAGTGTGGACTCCAGAGCACCGCACCTGGTTGCGTATGAAATAGAAAACGAAGATCTCTGGGAATTAAAGCCATCCCATATTCTAGATGATACCCAGGCGTTTAACTACGTTGAAATAATGGTATTTACCAAACTTGTCTGTAGTATGGACTACAGAACAATAGAAAAAGAAAGATAGGAACAAATCCAATTATTGGGACAACCTACAGGAGATGATACAGGCAGAGACGTTTCTTGCAAACTACAACCAGAGTAGATCCGCTGAAGATGTTAACCTAAGTGAGAAAAATGTACCAACTCAAACAGGAGTTGTATCAGGGCAGTGTCGCTTCAATAAACACCTGAAGACGCTAAACCTGACGCTAAATACAGAGGACGAAACCTCTATCCACGTTATCTCGAAGTGTGGACTCCAGAGCACCGCACCTGGTTGCGTATGAAATAGAAAACGAAGATCTCTGGGAATTAAAGCCATCCCATATTCTAGATGATACCCAGGCGTTTAACTACGTTGAAATAATGGTATTTACCAAACTTGTCTGTAGTATGGACTACAGAACAATAGAAAAAGAAAGATAGGAACAAATCCAATTATTGGGACAACCTACAGGAGATGATACAGGCAGAGACTTTTCTTGCAAACTACAACCAGAGTAGATCCGCTGAAGATGTTAACCTAAGTGAGAAAAATGTACCAACTCAAACAGGAGTTGTATCAGGGCAGTGTCGCTTCAATAAACACCTGAAGACGCTAAACCTGACGCTAAATACAGAGGACGAAACCTCTATCCACGTTATCTCGAAGTGTGGACTCCAGAGCACCGCACCTGGTTGCGTATGAAATAGAAAACGAAGATCTCTGGGAATTAAAGCCATCCCATATTCTAGATGATACCCAGGCGTTTAACTACGTTGAAATAATGGTATTTACCAAACTTGTCTGTAGTATGGACTACAGAACAATAGAAAAAGAAAGATAGGAACAAATCCAATTATTGGGACAACCTACAGGAGATGATACAGGCAGAGACGTTTCTTGCAAACTACAACCAGAGTAGATCCGCTGAAGATGTTAACCTAAGTGAGAAAAATGTACCAACTCAAACAGGAGTTGTATCAGGGCAGTGTCGCTTCAATAAACACCTGAAGACGCTAAACCTGACGCTAAATACAGAGGACGAAACCTCTATCCACGTTATCTCGAAGTGTGGACTCCAGAGCACCGCACCTGGTTGCGTATGAAATAGAAAACGAAGATCTCTGGGAATTAAAGCCATCCCATATTCTAGATGATACCCAGGCGTTTAACTACGTTGAAATAATGGTATTTACCAAACTTGTCTGTAGTATGGACTACAGAACAATAGAAAAAGAAAGATAGGAACAAATCCAATTATTAGGACAACCTACAGGAGATGATACAGGCAGAGACGTTTCTTGCAAACTACAACCAGAGTAGATCCGCTGAAGATGTTAACCTAAGTGAGAAAAATGTACCAACTCAAACAGGAGTTGTATCAGGGCAGTGTCGCTTCAATAAACACCTGAAGACGCTAAACCTGACGCTAAATACAGAGGACGAAACCTCTATCCACGTTATCTCGAAGTGTGGACTCCAGAGCACCGCACCTGGTTGCGTATGAAATAGAAAACGAAGATCTCTGGGAATTAAAGCCATCCCATATTCTAGATGATACCCAGGCGTTTAACTACGTTGAAATAATGGTATTTACCAAACTTGTCTGTAGTATGGACTACAGAACAATAGAAAAAGAAAGATAGGAACAAATCCAATTATTGGGACAACCTACAGGAGATGATACAGGCAGAGACTTTTCTTGCAAACTACAACCAGAGTAGATCCGCTGAAGATGTTAACCTAAGTGAGAAAAATGTACCAACTCAAACAGGAGTTGTATCAGGGCAGTGTCGCTTCAATAAACACCTGAAGACGCTAAACCTGACGCTAAATACAGAGGACGAAACCTCTATCCACGTTATCTCGAAGTGTGGACTCCAGAGCACCGCACCTGGTTGCGTATGAAATAGAAAACGAAGATCTCTGGGAATTAAAGCCATCCCATATTCTAGATGATACCCAGGCGTTTAACTACGTTGAAATAATGGTATTTACCAAACTTGTCTGTAGTATGGACTACAGAACAATAGAAAAAGAAAGATAGGAACAAATCCAATTATTGGGACAACCTACAGGAGATGATACAGGCAGAGACTTTTCTTGCAAACTACAACCAGAGTAGATCCGCTGAAGATGTTAACCTAAGTGAGAAAAATGTACCAACTCAAACAGGAGTTGTATCAGGGCAGTGTCGCTTCAATAAACACCTGAAGACGCTAAACCTGACGCTAAATACAGAGGACGAAACCTCTATCCACGTTATCTCGAAGTGTGGACTCCAGAGCACCGCACCTGGTTGCGTATGAAATAGAAAACGAAGATCTCTGGGAATTAAAGCCATCCCATATTCTAGATGATACCCAGGCGTTTAACTACGTTGAAATAATGGTATTTACCAAACTTGTCTGTAGTATGGGCTACAGAACAATAGAAAAAGAAAGATAGGAACAAATCCAATTATTGGGACAACCTACAGGAGATGATACAGGCAGAGACGTTTCTTGCAAACTACAACCAGAGTAGATCCGCTGAAGATGTTAACCTAAGTGAGAAAAATGTACCAACTCAAACAGGAGTTGTATCAGGGCAGTGTCGCTTCAATAAACACCTGAAGACGCTAAACCTGACGCTAAATACAGAGGTCGAAACCTCTATCCACGTTATCTCGAAGTGTGGACTCCAGAGCGCCGCACCTGGTTGCGTATGAAATAGAAAACGAAGATCTCTGGGAATTAAAGCCATCCCATATTCTAGATGATACCCAGGCGTTTAACTACGTTGAAATAATGGTATTTACCAAACTTGTCTGTAGTATGGACTACAGAACAATAGAAAAAGAAAGATAGGAACAAATCCAATTATTGGGACAACCTACAGGAGATGATACAGGCAGAGACGTTTCTTGCAAACTACAACCAGAGTAGATCCGCTGAAGATGTTAACCTAAGTGAGAAAAATGTACCAACTCAAACAGGAGTTGTATCAGGGCAGTGTCGCTTCAATAAACACCTGAAGACGCTAAACCTGACGCTAAATACAGAGGACGAAACCTCTATCCACGTTATCTCGAAGTGTGGACTCCAGAGCACCGCACCTGGTTGCGTATGAAATAGAAAACGAAGATCTCTGGGAATTAAAGCCATCCCATATTCTAGATGATACCTACGTTGAAATAATGGAGAAAAAAGAAAAATTTACTCACTTTTTGATTATGATTCGTGTCGTTGGTAGTAATCGCTAGTTCTAATCTGGTACTAGCCGGTATGACACCGCTATTTTCATACGACTCTGTTTCGTGGAAAATATTTTCGTTATATTTATTATTGGTATCGTATTGTTTCAATTCCATCAATAAAGATTGTTTCTCTGCCAATAATTCCCGAATAATATTTTGATCTGTTTCTGAATCGGTGCTAGTCGTTACATTTTTTGTTGTTGTATAGCCTCTTACTACAAAATAAACATTTCGGACATATAAATATAAATAATTTATTCTAATTATTTTTTACCTTCGCCTTCGGATGATACGCATATTAAATCGGTTTTCCCCATTGATCTATAATCACCTTCGATAATACCTGATACGCCGGATCCCGTCGAATCTTTATGAAGAACTTCGCCGGTTTTAACAGATCTGAAATCTATTTTACCGTTGGACCATCCTGTGACCAATTGGGGACTACCTTGACCTAGTAGGTCGTAAGAATGTAGTGAAATTGCGAAATGTTTCGACTAAAACGACTATAACAATAATTTTGTTTTTGGTTTTTTGATTTATATTTACCTTTACCCTCCATAATCGTACGTCTTGTTCGTATATACCTATTGTCCCGTTAGAGACGGAATAAGCGAATAAGTTTTCATGTAATGGTAGTAAATTTGTCACTACTTCTGTTTCTAAATGTTCCGCTAGCATCTTGTCTTTATCGAATATTCTAATATTGTAATCTTCCGAACTTACAACTAACTTGAAAAATTTCAATTCAAAAAAATATCATAACTATAACATATTTATAAAACCCGATGAAATTGGATCGAACGAAGGAGGTTTCGGGTAGCTAAAGGCCTGAATACACTTGTCGTTCACCGTTCCGATCCGACTCCGGTTCGATTTTACTCCAAACAACGGATCGCCGCCGGATTTTTTGAAAAAACTTGGAAAGAAAAAGATGGGCTTAATATTAAACTCATTACTTTAACCAAAAGAATATAAACAAAACTTACGGTATCTCAGTGTGATTCAGGGGAGTTTAAAATATGCTTGGGGGGGGAAATTTTAACCGGTTGGCATCACTGGTACTCCCCGATTTGCAGCTCCACCTCGATAAAACCGCGAACTACTTGACAGTACGATTTTAGAGAAAGGGTTTTATTATCGTCCAATAAAATTATTCCCCTCCTTTTCAATTGTTTGTTTTTTTGCGTTATTGCCACTACAAAGTTCCAAAATTCCAACGGAAAAGTGTCCTTGAACGAATAGTTTGAGCTATCGGAGTCGTTTAGGAATGGAATCGAACACGTGTCAGTGTAAAACCCCTTTTAGACACTAATCCGACTGTATAATCGTAGTCGGATCGGAAGGTTGCATGATAAGAGTGTTCCGGCCTTAAGGAACAGGATTTGGACAACCACCACAACTAAATTGATCCTTAAAGTTGATTTGAATTGTCTTTTACTTTTACTAATATTATTAGTACATTTAGGTGAATTTTATGAAGGTTATCCACCTACACCAAACCCTTTAATAACGTTGACAACATCCTGAAGAGAATTTCCAAACGTTGGTCAACAAGGTAGTCCAATCACTGCGAAATACTGAAATCTCTGGACTGTTTGGATTTCCTGAGTTGTCTTCCGCCTGTCATACGAAGATTGCTACTTAAGATTTAGCATAGATATGTCAAAACTGACATCACCTCCATAAAGTTCGATATTTTTTATGGTGGTCATACGAATGCTATTGAGTCGTATGGGTCTTTCAAGATGAACAAAAGTTGCCAACCAAAAACCAAAAAAACGGTTGCCTATTCTCTAGGACTAATTGGACATGTCGCCTTTCCATTAGAACAACGTAGAACGGTGAATTCTGAACGGATTACCAGCGTTTGTTTATCAGAGGTGTTTGAACAAATCATAGAAACCTGTAAACACCACGACGATGCGAGCTCTCATACATCACTTCAAACAGAAACGTTTTTGAACAGTCAAAACATCAATTCGACGGATCTTTCGCCGTACAGTCCTTGTTTAACGTCCAAGGATTTATTCTTATTCCGAAGAAGCGGTTGGTGCGTTCAAATCGCATGTTTTGGAAGTACCTTGATCGGAGTGGAAAAAATGCTTCGATATTTGGTTCAAATGCATGCAAAAGTGTGTTGATCTTAATGGAGATCATTTTGGAAAACAATAAAGCCATAATCAATGAAAAAATGTTTGTTTTACATCCAGCATATCTGAATCCACTTCCATGTTATCTGTATTAGATTCAAACCAAAATATCTAGCACCTAGGACTTAGATCATAGTTTCAGAAAGCTTCATTGCAACACCAGGACTGATACAAAAAGATCTTTAGATGATTTGGTGCAATTTGGAAAGGATTAATGTCAGTAGGGAGCTACGCCTTGAAAGTTCTTTTTGAATACAGTGGGACAAAAGGGATGATGATGTTTTTCAAAGTGGTCAAACTAAATTTGTGAATAAACTAACTTCGTTTTGTCCGTCTTGATTATAATCCATAAAAATTAGTGACGTTACTATATCTCCAACGGCCGTCCAAAATATTTCATTTCCTCGATTATCATAAGCGTGTACGGAAGAATTTCCACCCACCATCATGATGTTCTTCACGTCTTTGAATGTCCCGACAGCTATAGAACGTACTCCATCTGGACATTCTTTATATAAAATATCTTTATTGTCATGAACGTGGTAAACTAGTAAATGAGTGCTGGTTCCTACGGAATATTTTTCCATAAAATGTAACTATTTATATTCAGTTCTAATAGTACAGTCAAAATAGACATTCGACTTACAATAAACGAAGTTTTACTCAAGTTCAAACGCAATTTTTGTTGGCGAGTTTTGGTTTAAACATTTTTGGATTTGATCTTTACCGTTTTATTTGCACTAAGTCCTAATAGTCCAGTCCAAATAGACATTTGACTTAACCAAAATTCGCATAGATTTTAGTCAATGTTAAAAAGTACAAAATTAAGTTTTTTTTTTTAATTTTTCTCGAAAATAAGCTTAACAAAAGTTGTAGATCATAAAATTTTCTACAAAAATAGTCTAGTCACTTTTTCTCTTACAACTCACCGTTCGTGAGATATCACGGTTTTAATAATTAGACCTAGACAGGTAAAACCCGTTTTTTTTCAAGTGATAACTTCCCATGAATTCTCAATAATTAACTGTAAAAGCAAATGGGATGAAAACACCAAACAAGAAATGACCAGAAATATTATTAGATGGTATTCTGATGGATCAAAAACAGCAGGTGGAACTAGAGTGTACGGGCTTTGAACCAAACACTCTAGAAACCTGGGCAGCGCACCAAGCATTTTTCGAGTAGAAATCTATGTAATTGAGAAATCTATTCAGTTCAATCCAGACAGGAGCGATCGCCAACAGGATACACCGGAGCAAAAGAAAAAGAAATAATTGATAAGTTTGCTAAAGCGGGGCGGACGAGCTCTTGATGGGATCCGAACCCTTGGAGATCCCAAATCCATTTCCAAGATCTGGTTAAAAGGAAAAATAAGAAGGAAAAATGACTTTAATTTGGTTCTGATCCTGGTATACCAACCAAGCTACAGATTGACCCAAACAAAAAGGAGCACTAGTATCATAATTTTAATTCAAAATCCTCGCTCCATTTTGCTCAATATTATTTTGTTTTTTTGATGTTATTTCTTACAATAAACGAAGTTTTACTTGAGTTTGAACACAACTTTTGTTGGCGAGTTTAAGTTTAAACATTTTTGAGTTTTATCTTTACCGTTTTATTTGCCCTAAGTTCTAATAGTCCAGTCAAAATAGACATTTGACTTAACCAAAACTCGTATAGAGCTGAAAATTGGTAAAGACGTTGAATACGTCATTATAAATAAAATGTCAAAAATCCCCTTCGATCGTACTTCTGCAAAAAATTTCATTCAAAGTTAAAAAGTACGAAATTAAGGTTTTTTCAATTTTTCTCGAAAACGGTAAGTATTACTCTGAAAATAGATTGAACAAAAGTTGTAGATCATACAATTCTCTACAAAAATGGTTCAGTTACATTTTGTCGTACGACTCACCATTCGTGAGATATAACGGTTTTAATCATTAGAAAATTCATATTTCACATAATATGCACTAAAATGGATATACACGTCATCGGACGTTCAATATGATTGTTTCTTACAATAAACGAAGTTTTACTTGAGTTTGAACACAACTTTTGATGGCGAGTTTTAGTTTAAACATTTTTGGGTTTGATTTTGTCCGTTTTATTCGCCCTAAGTTCTAATAGTCCAGTCAAAATAGACATTTGACTTAACCAAAACTCGTATAGAGCTGAAAATTGGTAAAGACGTTGAATACGTCATTATAAATGAAATGTCAAAAATCCCCTTCGATCGTACTTCTGCAAAAAATTTCATTCAAAGTTAAAAAGTACGAAATTAAGGTTTTTTCAATTTTTCTCGAAAACGGTAAGTATTACTCTGAAAATAGATTGAACAAAAGTTGTAGATCATACAATTCTCTACAAAAATGGTTCAGTTCCATTTTGTCGTACGACTCACCATTCGTGAGATATAACGGTTTTAATCATTAGAAAATTCATATTTCACATAATATGCACTAAAATGGATATACACGTCATCGGACGTTCAATATGATTGTTTCTTACAATAAACGAAGTTTTACTTGAGTTTGAACACATTTTTTGTTGGCGAGTTTTAGTTTAAACATTTTTGGGTTTGATTTTGTCCGTTTTATTCGCCCTAAGTTCTAATAGTCCAGTCAAAATAGACATTTGACTTAACCAAAACTGGCATAGACTTAAAAATTGGTAGAGACGTTGAATATATCATTATAAATGAAATTTCATAAGCCCCTGTTTTTTTTTAAACGTGGTTTCCCCTCTACGATCAATAGTAATAAAAAAAATTTGATCAGATCGTATCCTATTGATTGAAACAATGGTAATATTGCTAATGATCTCCTTTATGTTATTATATTAAAAAATTGTCTAATTCGAATTCGACAATTATTTCTTCGCCTTCATTTTCTTCTTCTTTCAGAATTTCCGTTCGCTGTTCTAAGAAAAGGAATGCATCAATTATTTTTTCATTAATATCATCAATCTCTTCATCTGCTGTATTTGTTTCGAGATTGGAGCAAGTCTGACCCTGGGTGGGACAAAAGTTTGAATTTGCTCCAAATAGTTATCTGTTAATTTCCAACCCCATCCTTCTGGGTCCAAGTCATTGCCTAGGCACACTTGATCTTGATAATACACAAGTGCTGAAGGGCAGAAGCAGACAAGGCAACTTTTATTGTTCTAAACAGGTTTTACAAATCTCAAATACCTATAATTGTCTATGGAATGACGTTTTTTGGAAGCACCATATATTGCAAGAAGAAAACGAATTCCATTTGTAACGATGTCGTCTGGAGAAGAGTCAATCTTTGTAATTACTTCTGTGCAATCAATTAAATCATTACGTTTTGTAGTCAGATTTTGTGATGAATATATTGTTGATTGTACTTGAGCTTTCCCGGGTTTCAAAAAGTAAATAATTTTATCATTTTCTTTGTCAATTTTATCATCTTATTCAACAACGACAGTTGTATTTTAACTTTTCCATTGTTCTATTGCTATTTCAATTCAATAAGGGTATCAGATTGTTTTATTGAAATACTAGTAGCTGTAAATTCTATGAACGTTTGCAAGAAATTGTTGTCGGTTCGCTAGAACTTTCATAGATCGATCAAAAACTATATCAACAGATGTTTTTGTAGTTCGACAACGTTGTTCTGCGGATTTCATATTTTTCGTTGATCAGTATAACCATCAAATACCATCGTGGTGAAACACAAACCCATAGTTTCTTAGTTTCATTCATATTGAACGTCCGATGACGTCTATATGCATTTTAGTGCATATTATGTGAAATATGAATTTTCTAATGATTAAAACCCTTATATCTCACGAATGGTGAGTCGTACGACAAAATGTAACTGGACCATTTTTGTAGAGAATTGTATGATCTACAACTTTTGTCTAATCTATTTTCAGGGTAATACTCACCGTTTTCGAGAAAAATTGAAAAAACCTTAATTTCGTACTTTTTAACTTTGAATAAAATTTTTTGCATAAGTACGATCGAAGGGGATTTTTGACATTTCATTTATAATGATGTATTCAACGTCTTTACCAATTTTCAGCTCTACACGAGTTTTGGTTAAGTCAAATGTCTATTTTGACTGGACTATTAGGACTTAGGGCGAATAAAACGGTAAAGATAAAACCCAAAAATGTTTAAACTAAAACTCGCCAACAAAAAATGTGTTCAAACTCAAGTAAAACTTCGTTTATTGTAAGAAACAATCATATTGAACGTCCGATGACGTGTGTATCCATTTTAGTGCATATTATGTGAAATATGAATTTTCTAATGATTAAAACCCTTATATCTCACGAATGGTGAGTCGTACGACAAAATGTAACTGGACCATTTTTGTAGAGAATTGTATGATCTACAACTTTTGTCTAATCTATTTTCAGGGTAATACTCACCGTTTTCGAGAAAAATTGAAAAAACCTTAATTTCGTACTTTTTAACTTTGAATAAAATTTTTTGCATAAGTACGATCGAAGGGGATTTTTGACATTTCATTTATAATGATGTATTCAACGTTTCTACCAATTTTTAAGTCTATGCCAGTTTTGGTTAAGTCAAATGTCTATTTTGACTGGACTATTAGAACTTAGTGCGAATAAAACGGACAAAATCAAACCCAAAAATGTTTAAACTAAAACTCGCCATCAAAAGTTGTGTTCAAACTCAAGTAAAACTTCGTTTACTGCAAGAAACAATCATATTGAACGTCCGATGACGTGTGTATCCATTTTAGTGCATATTATGTGAAATATGAATTTTCTAATGATTAAAACCGTTATATCTCACGAATGGTGAGTCGTACGACAAAAAGTAACTGAACCATTTTTGTAGAGAATTGTATGATCTACAACTTTTGTCTAATCTATTTTCAGGGTAATACTCACCGTTTTCGAGAAAAATTGAAAAAACCTTAATTTCGTACTTTTTAACTTTGAATAAAATTTTTTGCATAAGTACGATCGAAGGGGATTTTTGACATTTCATTTATAATGATGTATTCAACGTTTCTACCAATTTTTAAGTCTATGCCAGTTTTGGTTAAGTCAAATGTCTATTTTGACTGGACTATTAGAACTTAGGGCGAATAAAACGGACAAAATCAAACCCAAAAATGTTTAAACTAAAACTCGCCATCAAAAGTTGTGTTCAAACTCAAGTAAAACTTCGTTTATTGTAAGAAACAATCATATTGAACGTCCGATGACGTGTATATCCATTTTAGTGCATATTATGTGAAATATGAATTTTCTAATGATTAAAACCCTTATATCTCACGAATGGTGAGTCGTACGACAAAATGTAACTGAACCATTTTTGTAGAGAATTGTATGATCTACAACTTTTGTTCAATCTATTTTCAGAGTAATACTTACCGTTTTCGAGAAAAATTGAAAAAACCTTAATTTCGTACTTTTTAACTTTGAATGAAATTTTTTGCAGAAGTACGATCGAAGGGGATTTTTGACATTTCATTTATAATGATGTATTCAACGTCTTTACCAATTTTCAGCTCTACACGAGTTTTGGTTAAGTCAAATGTCTATTTTGACTGGACTATTAGGACTTAGGGCGAATAAAACGGTAAAGATAAAACCCAAAAATGTTTAAACTAAAACTCGTCAACAAAAGTTATGTTTAAACCCAAGTAAAACTTCGTTTATTGTAAGGAACAACATCAAAAAAACAAAATAATATTGAGTAAAATGGAGCGAGGATTTTGAATTAAAATTATAGTACAGGTGCTCCTTTTTGTTTGGGTCAATCTGTAGCTTGGTTGGTATATCAGGATCAGAACCAAATTAAAGTCATTTTTCCTTCTTCTTTTTATTTTAACCTGATCTTGGAAATGGATTTGGAGTCTCCAAGGGTTCGAATTCTATCAAGAGCTCGTCCGACCCGCTATAGCGAGCTTATCAGCTATTTCATTTTCCTTTGCTCCAGTATATCCTGTTGGCGATCGTTCCTGTCTAGATTGAACTGAATCCATTTCTCAATTACATAGATTTCTACTCGAAAAATGCTTGGTGCGCTCCCCAGGTTTTCAGAGTGTTTGGTTCTAAGCCCGTACACTCTAGTTCCATCTGCTGTTTTTGATGATATTTCTGGTCATTTCTTGTTTGGTGTTTTCATCCCGTTTGCTTTTACACTTAATCATTGAGAATTATAATTCACTCTCAAGTTATCATTTGAAAGGAAACGGGTTTTCCTTCTCGTATTCACTCTCGTTTATATACCCAAAACTAATTTCTCAAAAATTCTAGAAAATAAACAATCAAAACAAATTAATAACGAAATTGGTAAAAAAAATCTCGGCGCTTTGTATAAAAAGCATCAAAATCAATATCAAAGGCACTAAAAAACATCAAACGAATCGTCGTTTTCGCTAGACTTTAGAGTTTCATTATAACCGGACAGGACCTGCTTTACGACCTAAGTCATGGACTTTTTCGTAACAATATATTTAGAATCCCGTATTTGGTATGTTTTCTGATTGGGTATTAGATATCTCGCCTTTGCAATTTGGTGTTTTCAATAATTTTTGAAGGATTTAACCACAACAACTTCTCATTCTCCCGAATTTCAAATGGCACCTTCTCCAAATTGGTTTTTGACCATTAAAATTAGAGTTTGAGTATTATTTCTAACAATTTACATCACCTATGAGTAGTACGTCTTTATCTTCATTTGGAAGTATGGTTCCTGCAGTTAAACACGTTATCGTTTGATTAATATTCAAATAAGCAATTTCTTTGTTCGAATCCGACCATAAAACCCTTCCAGTTGTATTGGTATTTCTTCTATGCGGACTATGAATCAACACCTTAAAACAAAATCTACTTTTATCATAATTTAACCCAAAGCGAAGAAAATATTAAAACAATTCACGCTCAACGAGGAGGAAACAAAAAAATACGATAATGGTGTGGGTAAACCGAAGAAAAAATGTTGAGAAAATTACCGAGGACCAAATATGTTTGTAGAGCTGAAGTATGATTATAAATTATCAGTAAAATGGATAAAAATATATAAATGTACTATGTAAGCTTGTATCTAACTGAAGATTGTAATAATACGAACGAAGATGATAAAATTTTGTAATAATAAAACGGAATAAACAATTCAATAGTCACCTTATCGGTTGTAGTGGCAGCAGTGATGCAAGGATGAGCTCCGTCGTATTTTCCAATAGTGACTAGACCCGGTAGAATTTTACAATTTAATTCTAAAGTGAAAACTGGTCTCACGATTTTATCCATTCTATAAACAATCCCCAATTCGACTGGATTAGTTTTTCGTTGCAATACAAACAGAATGTAGCTAAGGCGATATCGATTCGCGTAAAAAAAAATAAATAAGACGAAAATTCACATGTACATCAACGTGTTGGCGTATTTGGTGACTTTTGGTAAGACTCGAACTGTTGTGTAACTATGAACACGTGTAGATCCCTCCGATTGTTCAGAATGTTGATAAATGTGACTTAGATAGATAAATAGATAAATAGAAACAAAAATATTCCGAAAATTTTGATGACCAATTTCATGTTTTCTTTATTTTTTTAAATAATATACACTACACTTAACTAAATTATATAATTCACTTATCGCTATCACTTCACTAATTAAATAATTCATTCAAACTTCTCGATCACTACACAAACTCCTTATATATCTCAAAAGAATTCTAAAAAATAGTATTTGATAAAAAGAATGTAAATAAACCGTCTGCTATAATAAAAAGTTATATAAACAGCAAACATCGAAGGATTCGCCGAATTTTAGAATTCCATAATATCCGGACAGGGTTTAGGAACTCATTTCGCGAACTGGTTACAAAATATTTAAGTTCTAGAAAGCATATTATACCAAATGGGATTCGAAACTGATTAGAATTTTTTAAAAATATGTTGATTTTGACGAAATTGAACTGAAATTGTTGGAACTACAGTAAATCGTGGAATGACGGCGGCCGGATCATTGCGAACTAAACCAGATTAAACTTGTATGGGCACAGATAGAAAAAAAAAGAAGTTTTATGAAAAAATTATTACTTCAAATTGAGATATGTTAAAAGTTCTTTTTGAAGGCTGTAAGTTTACAAACTGGGAAAATACAGTCAATACGATTAAATAGAAGAAGAGATAATGCAAAAGTTAATATTAATGATGAAATAATCAACTTATTTCATACGACAATATTCGAAATATAGCTTTTTAACTGTCTACTAAAAGAAGTGGTTAGGTTAGGTTAGGTAGGATAACGAATTCTTCATCGTTTTATTACTCTCTAATTCATAAAAATGATCTTTAGCTCCAAACTATCACATATCAAAATAATTTGTTGAAATAATTTCGAAAATGTATTCCGTCGTTCTTCAAAGGAGGAAACAACTACTTTCCTGGCTAATGCCTCGACGAATAGTGAATTATAGCTCCTCCGAAGATGTCTCCAATGACTCCCAAATGCGAGGAAAGGTTGTAACTACTGATTATTTTCGACGTCACTACGTTACTGATAATAACCGAGGCAATTTTGGAATTTAACTACATTTTGTATGACCTTAGGGGTTGTTTTGTTAATTTCTTCCGTTATCCCAACTTTTAAATCAGTAATATTGTCTGGTATATTAAGATATACTTTAGATTTTAAACAACTCCTTGAGAAGTAGTCGAGAGGAGTCAAATCGGGGGATCTAGCCGGCCATTCGATCGTTCCACGTCTTCCAATCCACCCATTGGGAAAAAACAAAATGCGGTTTTGTAAGAGTGGTAATTTTCTTTATGGAAAACTCTCAAAATATCGTCGTCAGTAAATTGAACATTTCTACCTGGTTTTTCAATATTTTTTACACGTTGACTTTCACGAAACTTTTTTTCAATTTTGTTATTTATTTATTTAAAATTTTCGTGGGGTGCATATAATTCAGAGAAGGTGCTGTAGGGGGATAATATTTTCGTATTGTAAATTGTCAATTTAAGAAGAAAAATCGATCTGTTCTGAGTTTTGTTCACATAGTACATAATGATGAAGCCGCTGTCCTTGAATTTTATATTTTTGGGATAATTTGAACAATTTCAAGTTCCAATCTCTGTAATTTTATCTATTCAACTTATTATTCTATATTCAGAACTAAACTATCCGGCATGGGTACATACAGAAAAATAATTTTTCAACTACATCATCAAGAACCAAAACTTTTTCAATTACACCGAGGAAAGAAAATAAATAATAGATAATTATAAACATTTCATTTATTTAATAATATAATGTACTTAATTATACGTAACAATTATAAATATTTATTGAATTAGATCCAGATGGAATATCTGTAGATGTGTTTGTAATTTCGATACAATTTGTAGATGTTTTTGTGCCTTTGATAAAATCATCGAAGTGGAACTGTCAACTGTCAACATTAAAGTGGCTAGAGTCATTCCAGAGCGTCCCGAAAGTGTTTTGCAGTACGGAACTGTCAATGTCACTACATGGAACATTCAAAAAATGAATACAGAACGAACAACTTTCAGCGTCGTCTAAAAAATCGATAAAATCTTCGAAGTGAAACTGTCAACTGTCAACATTGAAGTGGCTAGAGTCACATAAAGTTGTGTACTCCGGAGCGTCCCGAAAGTGTTTTGCAGTACGGTACTGTCAATGTCACTACATGGAACATTCAAAAAATGAATACAGAACGAACAACTTTCAGCGTCGTCTAAAAAATCGATAAAATTATCGAAGTGGAGCTGTCAACTGTCAACACTGAAGTGGCTAGAGTCACATAAAGTTGTCTACTCCAGAGCGTCCCGAAAGTGTTTTGCAGTACGGAACTGTCAATGTCACTACATGGAACATTCAAAAAATGAATTCAGAGCGAACAACTTTCAGCGTCGTCTAAAAAATCGAAAAATCATCGAAGTAGAACTGTCAACTGTCAACACTGAAGTGGCTAGAGTCACATAAAGTTGTCTACTCCAGAGCGTCCCGAAAGTGTTTTGCAGTACGGAACTGTCAATGTCACTACATGGAACATTCAAAAAATGAATACAGAACGAACAACTTTCAGCGTCGTCTAAAAAATCGATAAAATCATCGAAGTGAAACTGTCAACTGTCAACATTGAAGTGGCTAGCGTCACATAAAATTGTGTACTCCAGAGCGTCCCGAAAGTGTTTTGCAGTACGGTACTGTCAATGCCACTAAATGGAACAATCAAAAAAATGAATTCAGAACGAACAACTTTCAGCGTCGTCTAAAAAATCGAAAAATCATCGAAGTAGAACTGTCAACTGTCAACATTGAAGTGGCTAGAGTCACATAAAGTTGTCTACTCCAGAGCGTCCCGAAAGTGTTTTGCAGTACGGTACTGTCAATGCCACTAAATGGAACAATCAAAAAAATGAATTCAGAACGAACAACTTTCAGCGTCGTCTAAAAAATCGAAAAATCATCGAAATGGAACTGTCAACTGTCAACATTGAAGTGGCTAGCGTCACATAAAATTGTGTACTCCAGAGCGTTCCGAAAGTGTTTTGCAGTACGGTACTGTCAATGCCACTAAATGGAACAATCAAAAAAATGAATTCAGAACGAACAACTTTCAGCGTCGTCTAAAAAATCGAAAAATCATCGAAGTAGAACTGTCAACTGTCAACATTGAAGTGGCTAGAGTCACATAAAGTTGTCTACTCCAGAGCGTCCCGAAAGTGTTTTGCAGTACGGAACTGTCAAAGTCACTACATGGAACATTCAAAAAATGAATTCAGAGCGAACAACTTTCAGCGTCGTCTAAAAAATCGATAAAATCATCGAAGTGAAACTGTCAACTGTCAACATTGAAGTGGCTAGAGTCACATAAAGTTGTGTACTCCGGAGCGTCCCAAAAGTGTTTTGCAGTAAGGAACTGTCAATGTCACTACATGGAACATTCAAAAAATGAATACAGAACGAACAACTTTCAGCGTCGTCTAAAAAATCGAAAAATCATCGAAATGGAACTGTCAACTGTCAACATTGAAGTGGCTAGCGTCACATAAAATTGTGTACTCCAGAGCGTTCCGAAAGTGTTTTGCAGTACGGTACTGTCAATGTCACTACATGGAACATTCAAAAAATGAATTCAGAGCGAACAACTTTCAGCGTCGTCTAAAAAATCGAAAAATCATCGAAATGGAACTGTCAACTGTCAACATTGAAGTGGCTAGCGTCACATAAAATTGTGTACTCCAGAGCGTTCCGAAAGTGTTTTGCAGTACGGAACTGTCAATGTCACTACATGGAACTTCCAAAAAATGAATACAGAACGAACAACTTTTAGATGGCGTCGTCTAAAAAAAGATTTGAAATTATTGAATCTAATTCAGAATAAGATACACCAACTGTAGACAGCAATGCTTAGAGTTATGTCACTGGAAACGACATTCCCTTATAAAACATCAATTTTTTTTAACAATTAATACAGTACCGGAGCCAAAAGTTTTCAAAATCGAAGAACCACTACAATTTTTGAAGCTGTGTTTCACGGAAAAATTAGTAGACAAAACAAATAGTTACTACAAGAACAAATTGAGAAATAAAACTCTTTCCGAAGATTTTATATGACATTCATGGCCTTTATCGATGTAATTTTGAATAACGGATCTAGGTTTTTGCTAAATTTACATGATTATTGGTCTTCCGGTGCATAACCAAAATACTATTTGTTTCCAATGTGTTCACTAGAAGATTCAACCAATTATTTTGGATGTTACATTCGAAAACAGTAAATCAGCAACAAACAGACATAAGGAGACTGATTCAACGGGTCAGTAATTTTATGGCATATATCAATGTTGTTATTTCCAGTGGGTTTGGGTTCTTTGTTGAGAAATGATACTTGTTTCGATTCACAAAACTCTTGCTGAACAATCATCAGATTGTTGTTCAATACTTAAAAATTCTTACAATTACAAATTGGAACACGTTCGCCTGTCACAATTTTTGTGTCATACTGTCACTGTCACTTGAACATATCTAAGAGTACTGCCAAATATAACCATGGTTACCAACTTTGACTCTACATAAAACAAAATAGTGCGAGATAGGGATAGGTCGGGTCAGCTGTCAATTTGATCAATTCCCAACAATCAATCACAAATTTGCGGAATAAGGTTATGTTTGGACTGACTCAGACACTGTGTAGAATAAAAATAATTCGCAATGGCATAACTGATCCCATCGAGAAACCCAATTCTGTAAAAATGAATGAAACGCTTTTAAAAAGGGAGGAACGATGTTATAGCGCTGGATTCATTACAAAAACAAGATTTGCAAGAAGAAATTGACGAACAAAATGTGTAAAAGTCAAAAATTGTTGTTAAAAATACGGCTTCAATGGGTGGTGTTATTTATTTTATTGTAACGAACTTAACCTAACCATTGCAATAACGGATTTGTGAGCTGATGAAACAACACTTTCTTCTTAGCCAAATTCTGTCGTTTTTGTTTGATTTCTTGGCTCAAAAGTTCGTTAGCCGAGTGGGCTAAGATGTCGTGGATTCAAATCCCTTTCAAACCGTGAAAAAATTATATTTTTTCAGCAAATTTTCTTTAGAAATTATCATTGCGAATTTTCTCTTTTACATCGAAATAGATTTCACAACTTTTTGTCCTCTGTTGGATATTTACTGTACTACCTGCATCAGTATTTTAGAATTTGAACACCTTGAGTTTTATTATGTTGTTCAAGAAAAATTCTACATCTGCGCCCCCTGTGCTGGATATTCACAATAATAATGACTAGAGCTTGAAGAAAAATTAAGTTTTGAACGAAACATCGAAGTAAAAAGTTAAAAAACTAAATATAGTTGAAAAAAAATTAAAAAACATGCTTCTAAAGCACATCAAACTAATAATTTTTCTTCAAAATTGAGCTTAAAACAAAAATAATGAAATAAAAAAGAGCGTGGGGCATTTTTTTCCGTATTTTTCGTAAAATCGATTAAAGTTTTAACCTTATTTAAAAATTGATTTTCCCCTTTTTTAGTTTGATGTGCTTTAAAAGCGTGTTTTTAATTTTTTTAAAGTTGTTCAAGAAAAATTCTACATCCGTGCCCCCTGTGTTGGATATTCACAATAATAATTTTTAGAACTTGAAGAAAAATTTTGTTTTGAACGAAACATCGAAGTAAAAAGTTAAAAAACTAAATATAGTTGAAAAAAAATTAAAAAACATGCTTCTAAAGCACATCAAACTAATAATTTTTCTTCAAAATTAAGCTTAAAACAAAAATAATGAAATAAAAAAAAGCGTGGGGCATTTTTTTCCGTATTTTTCGTAAAATCGATTAATGTTTGAACCTTATTTAAAAATTGATTTTCTACTTTTCAATTTGATGTTCTTTAAAAGCGTATTTTTAATTTTTTAAAGTTGTTCAAGAAAAATTCTACATCCGTGCCCCCTGTGTTGGATATTCACAATAATAATTTTTAGAACTTGAAGAAAAATTTTGTTTTGAACGAAACATCGAAGTAAAAAGTTAAAAAACTAAATATAGTTGAAAAAAAATTAAAAAACATGCTTCTAAAGCACATCAAACTAATAATTTTCCTTCAAAATTAAGCTTAAAACAAAAATAATGAAATAAAAAAAAGCGTGGGGCATTTTTTTCCGTATTTTTCGTAAAATCGATTAAAGTTTTAACCTTATTTAAAAATTGATTTTCTACTTTTCAATTTGATGTTCTTTAAAAGCGTATTTTTAATTTTTTAAAGTTGTTCAAGAAAAATTCTACATCCGTGCCCCCTGTGTTGGATATTCACAATAATAATTTTTAGAACTTGAAGAAAAATTTTGTTTTGAACGAAACATCGAAGTAAAAAGTTAAAAAACTAAATATAGTTGAAAAAAAATTAAAAAACATGCTTCTAAAGCACATCAAACTAATAATTTTTCTTCAAAATTAAGCTTAAAACAAAAATAATGAAATAAAAAAAAGCGTGGGGCATTTTTTTCCGTATTTTTCGTAAAATCGATTAATGTTTGAACCTTATTTAAAAATTGATTTTCTACTTTTCAATTTGATGTTCTTTAAAAGCGTATTTTTAATTTTTTAAAGTTGTTCAAGAAAAATTCTACATCCGTGCCCCCTGTGTTGGATATTCACAATAATAATTTTTAGAACTTGAAGAAAAATTTTGTTTTGAACGAAACATCGAAGTAAAAAGTTAAAAAACTAAATATAGTTGAAAAAAAATTAAAAAACATGCTTCTAAAGCACATCAAACTAATAATTTTCCTTCAAAATTAAGCTTAAAACAAAAATAATGAAATAAAAAAAAGCGTGGGGCATTTTTTTCCGTATTTTTCGTAAAATCGATTAAAGTTTTAACCTTATTTAAAAATTGATTTTCGCCTTTTTAGTTTGACGTGCTTTAAAAGCGTATTTTTAATTTTTTAAAGTTGTTCAAGAAAAATTCTACATCCGTGCCCCCTGTATTGGATATTCACAATAATAATTTTTAGAACTTGAAGAAAATTTTTATTTTGAACGAAACATCGAAGTAAAAAGTTAAAAAACTAAATATAGTTGAAAAAAAATTAAAAAACATGCTTCTAAAGCACATCAAACTAATAATTTTCCTTCAAAATTAAGCTTAAAACAAAAATAATGAAATAAAAAAAAGCGTGGGGCATTTTTTTCCGTATTTTTCGTAAAATCGATTAAAGTTTTAACCTTATTTAAAAATTGATTTTCGCCTTTTTAGTTTGACGTGCTTTAAAAGCGTGTTTTTAATTTTTTAAAGTTGTTCAAGAAAAATTCTACATCCGTGCCCCCTGTATTGGATATTCACAATAATAATTTTTAGAACTTGAAGAAAATTTTTATTTTGAACGAAACATCGAAGTAAAAAGTTAAAAAACTAAATTTAGTTGAAAAAAAATTAAAAAACATGCTTCTAAAGCACATCAAACTAATAATTTTTCTTCAAAATTGAGCTTAAAACAAAAATAATGAAATAAAAAAGAGCGTGGGGCATTTTTTTCCGTATTTTTCGTAAAATCGATTAAAGTTTTAACCTTATTTAAAAATTGATTTTCCCCTTTTTTAGTTTGATGTGCTTTAAAAGCGTGTTTTTAATTTTTTAAAGTTGTTCAAGAAAAATTCTACATCCGTGCCCCCTGTATTGGATATTCACAATAATAATTTTTAGAACTTGAAGAAAATTTTTATTTTGAACGAAACATCGAAGTAAAAAGTTAAAAAACTAAATTTAGTTGAAAAAAAATTAAAAAACATGCTTCTAAAGCACATCAAACTAATAATTTTTCTTCAAAATTAAGCTTAAAACAAAAATAATGAAATAAAAAAAAGCGTGGGGCATTTTTTTCCGTATTTTTCGTAAAATCGATTAATGTTTGAACCTTATTTAAAAATTGATTTTCTACTTTTCAATTTGATGTTCTTTAAAAGCGTATTTTTAATTTTTTAAAGTTGTTCAAGAAAAATTCTACATCCGTGCCCCCTGTGTTGGATATTCACAATAATAATTTTTAGAACTTGAAGAAAAATTTTGTTTTGAACGAAACATCGAAGTAAAAAGTTAAAAAACTAAATATAGTTGAAAAAAAATTAAAAAACACGTTTTAAAGCACATCAAACTAATAATTTTTCTTCAAAATTAAGCTTAAAACAAAAATAATGAAATAAAAAAGAGCGTGGGGCATTTTTTTCCGTATTTTTCGTAAAATCGATTAAAGTTTTAACCTTATTTAAAAATTGATTTTCGCCTTTTTAGTTTGACGTGCTTTAAAAGCGTATTTTTAATTTTTTAAAGTTGTTCAAGAAAAATTCTACATCCGTGCCCCCTGTATTGGATATTCACAATAATAATTTTTAGAACTTGAAGAAAATTTTTATTTTGAACGAAACATCGAAGTAAAAAGTTAAAAAACTAAATTTAGTTGAAAAAAAATTAAAAAACATGCTTCTAAAGCACATCAAACTAATAATTTTTCTTCAAAATTAAGCTTAAAACAAAAATAATGAAATAAAAAAAAGCGTGGGGCATTTTTTTCCGTATTTTTCGTAAAATCGATTAATGTTTGAACCTTATTTAAAAATTGATTTTCTACTTTTCAATTTGATGTTCTTTAAAAGCGAATTTTTAATTTTTTAAAGTTGTTCAAGAAAAATTCTACATCCGTGCCCCCTGTGTTGGATATTCACAATAATAATTTTTAGAACTTGAAGAAAAATTTTGTTTTGAACGAAACATCGAAGTAAAAAGTTAAAAAACTAAATATAGTTGAAAAAAAATTAAAAAACACGTTTTAAAGCACATCAAACTAATAATTTTTCTTCAAAATTAAGCTTAAAACAAAAATAATGAAATAAAAAAGAGCGTGGGGCATTTTTTTCCGTATTTTTCGTAAAATCGATTAAAGTTTTAACCTTATTTAAAAATTGATTTTCCCCTTTTTTAGTTTGATGTGCTTTAAAAGCGTGTTTTTAATTTTTTTAAAGTTGTTCAAGAAAAATTCTACATCCGTGCCCCCTGTGTTGGATATTCACAATAATAATTTTTAGAACTTGAAGAAAAATTTTGTTTTGAACGAAACATCGAAGTAAAAAGTTAAAAAACTAAATTTAGTTGAAAAAAAATTAAAAAACATGCTTCTAAAGCACATCAAACTAATAATTTTTCTTCAAAATTAAGCTTAAAACAAAAATAATGAAATAAAAAAAAGCGTGGGGCATTTTTTTCCGTATTTTTCGTAAAATCGATTAATGTTTGAACCTTATTTAAAAATTGATTTTCTACTTTTCAATTTGATGTTCTTTAAAAGCGAATTTTTAATTTTTTAAAGTTGTTCAAGAAAAATTCTACATCCGTGCCCCCTGTGTTGGATATTCACAATAATAATTTTTAGAACTTGAAGAAAAATTTTGTTTTGAACGAAACATCGAAGTAAAAAGTTAAAAAACTAAATATAGTTGAAAAAAAATTAAAAAACACGTTTTAAAGCACATCAAACTAATAATTTTTCTTCAAAATTGAGCTTAAAACAAAAATAATGAAATAAAAAAAAGCGTGGGGCATTTTTTTCCGTATTTTTCGTAAAATCGATTAAAGTTTTAACCTTATTTAAAAATTGATTTTCGCCTTTTTAGTTTGACGTGCTTTAAAAGCGTATTTTTAATTTTTTAAAGTTGTTCAAGAAAAATTCAACATCCGTGCCCCCTGTGTTGGATATTCACAATAATAATTTTTAGAACTTGAAGAAAAATTTTGTTTTGAACGAAACATCGAAGTAAAAAGTTAAAAAACTAAATATAGTTGAAAATAAATTAAAAAACATGCTTCTAAAGCACATCAAACTAATAATTTTTCTTCAAAATTAAGCTTAAAACAAAAATAATGAAATAAAAAAAGCGTGGGGCATTTTTTTCCGTATTTTTCGTAAAATCGATTAATGTTTGAACCTTATTTAAAAATTGATTTTCCCCTTTACAGTTTGATGTGCTTTAAAAGCGTGTTTTTAATTTTTTTAAACCGTATTCATTTCACCACAAAAATGCAGTATCTTTATTAAAAAAAAAACATATAGTAAAAAATTTCTGAATGTTATCTAAAAGTAAAAGTTTTTTTTCTCTTAGTGTAAAAACTCTACGCGCCGTATGCGCCGTGGGGCTTCATCAATCGACATTCTATTATCCCAGGTCGGGATCAAATCTCCTGCTGAGATACTCTTTCGATTTTTATTTTAGTTTTGATAATTGTCATCGTGACATTGATAGGCGTCGTTTCCAATTATGTTCATCGGGCTTCCAGACGTACCATCATAGAAAAACTTTCGACATTCAAATATCTACAAATAAAACTTATTGTTCGTTAAATTATACATGATATTTAGTTTGGGGACATTTTTATATTTTTTTCTTCGAGATGAATTGTCTCATTGTCAATCAATTTAACAACTATTTAACTAAATTACCGTTAAATGGAATTTGATCTATCCACAAAAAAACCTTAAAGACACTTTACGAAGTCGGAGCTACAAAAAATAAATAATAAAAAATTTTTATTACGTGAATGGCGGTGGGTCTGTTCTATTTGAATAAATTAATTTGCTCTCATCTTCAAAATGAAGTTCAGAAATTTGATACACGTTCATAAAAGATCTGGACACTGTCGATGTGACAAGTTATAGTAAAAGTGTGAGAAATACCTTGATTTTTATAAACACCAGAGTCGGTTGCATTTTATTTATAGTAGGAAAAGTTAATCTTAATTATCATTAGAAAATTTTACAATTTTATACACTAAAGAACACAATTATCGTTATTTCATTAGATAATATAAAAATATAAAATAACAATTCGACTTAATGTATTATAGAATTCTGCCACAGATTGATAATGTCTATCTATGTTCTTAAAGAAACATACTTTGAATAGTAGTGCATAAAAAAAACGTATTATTAAGGTCTCCGTGGTATAATGGATAGAATACGAAGCTCACGCGCTAGAGGTCCCAGGTTCAAGTCGCGCTGATGCCATTTTTCATTTTTCTCATTAAGTACTAACAATTTATTTTCAAGTGGCATTTACAGACGCCGAAGAGAAAATTTGATAATACAAATTCGTCTGTTACTTAGTTACAATGTTCAAAATTTTAATAAACATACGTTTTAACATACGTTTTACAACATATACTGTTTATATTTGTACTTTCTAATACAGAGGACTTTTTCAAACAACTACCGCCATCTCTGGGTCAGATTGGATGAATTTAACGGCCAAATTCAATCCAAATCCTGCAGTTTTTAAATTAGGGTTGATTTAGAACGTTAAAAATGAACTGGAAGTTAGCAATTTCCATCTGTCGAACTCAACATGGAAAGAAACTCTTCGAAAAGAGAAAACTAAACAATATAATACTTTGACAGAACTGTTAAAACTGTCTTATCTAAGTATAATTATGTAATTGTCTTTAAATGACTCCTGCTTTCCCCTAGTAATAATTTACTGAAATTATTATAATTGTAGCTATATGAATATAACTAATTGCATCTTCTAAAGTTACAGCTGTTGTTTCCCATCACGTGACTGATACATCAGCAACAATATTCATGTGAATCAAATCAAAATAGCTGTCAAGTTAGTATAATCGTTATGACTAATATTCCAAAGGTCCAAAGGTGAATAAATTCATGGAAAAACTCTCTCTATCTTGAGCTAGTCTAAATAACTCTCCAGCTTCTCTTATCCCAGTTCATTATCTAATATTCTTCAACCAAGAGGCTTGTTTCCTTCCAATTCCTCTACGACCTTCAACTTTACCCATAGTAATCATTATGTGTCCCAAATAAGCTATTTTCCTGCATTTAATGTTGTCCACCAAACGCATTTGCTAAGGACTGCATCGTTTGTTTGTTTAGCTGTCCACGGTAATGCTAAATATTTTTAAAGTAGCATGTAGCGTGTAAATAAACTACAACATCTTAAATTGATACCAGCTATGCTGATTTATTACTGAAAAGCTAATTCTTTGCAGGATGACTTGGATTTTACATGAGTAGATATATAAATGTATGTAGTGACGCAATACATAACCTATATAAGATGTCTTCACCAATTTTTGATTAGCACTGATTCAATATCTACATTCACGAAATATCGTTCTCTAATAAACCAGTCCTCAATTTTTTTTTAAACAACGCCATCTGAAAGTTGTTCATTCTGTATTTATTTACATACTGAAAGGTGCGTTTTGAGTGTTCCATGTAGTGACATTGACAGTTCCGTACTGCAAAACACTTTCGGGACGTTCTGGAGTAACAGTTGACAGTTGACAGTTTCACTTCGATGGTTTTGCATAACCTTATATAGATGACTCAATATCAAACAATATTGAAATTGCTAACAGCATATTTTCTTCCACCGCAAATAAGAATCAATCAACAAATTCCATCGAAGACGCAAATACATCTACAGAGAATCCATCAACATTACATTTTACAAATAATTGATAAATTAATATCGACATTGCAAATATATATTGTTCAATAAATAAAATGTTTATAATTCTCTATTATTTATTTTCTTTAGTCAGTGTGATTGAAAAAGTTTTAGATCTTATGCGTCGTGTAAAAAATGTTGCGTAAGCTCGTCCAACACAGTAGCACTTTCAGTCCTTGGCATACAAATAACTATTAGTATATCTGAATCATTTGCACGACAATTTTTCAATGTCTGTTCCAAATTATTACTCCACGAAAGCAAAATCATCGAATGACAAGATTCAGAACATGTCATTTTGAGTTCCTCCGATACATTTTCTGTTTCATTATATAAACCCGTCAAACTTATAGCAAACTCGTAAATGAATTACGGCATTTTATGTATTATTAAATGCCAAAAGTTGATATATTATATTAGTATTTACCGATGTAAAATTAAATAAAAACTCAGCTTTGATTACGATCAGTTATTCACGTTACGTCAATCATATCGTAACGTATGACGTATGTCATAGTTTTCTATTGATAGAAGGAGATAGTACGTAGAAAAAATGTGTTTGATAAATCATGGATTGAATCAAGTGATGACGGATCTCATCATAGTTTTTACTTCAGCTTCATTGATAAATATGTTGAAAAATTACTTAAACCAATCCTGTATCTGATAAAAAGAAATTGTTTTCTATCGAGAGCAACATTTAATATTTCTATGGTACGTTCGTTGAACTTGTCGAGACATTTTTTATAAACTTCGAATCAGATTTCATTGGATAAACATGAAAATTTCTTTCGCGATGCGAAAATTATATCTATTGACTTTTTGTCTTTTAACACATTTTCAAAAGTCAATGAACTCGGGGTATTTTTAGTGAAAATGATGATTTTTCGAGTAAACATCTTGAATTCTTCCGCATTTCGATGGTATCAACATAAGAGATTTTATTCATTTTTTAGGAAACGTCGAAATTTATTTCCGCTTCCTTGTTGGGTGATAGCTCGTCAATCTAAAAGTAAACATGAACGTTCTTCATTTCAATCAAAATTTGGATCTATACCCTTTTTATTTACCCCGAAATATAGTTTTAAGACTTAAGAATTAGGTTCAAATCAGGGGCGGCTAGTGTACAACTGCTACATTGCCGAAGCTTTAATTTAATCGTTTAATAAGTGACTTAAAGTAGAAAACGTTTATCAGATTCCCTCGGATACTTTTAAAGTTACCAAACTTTGCAATTTAAAGTCACTAGGTAAGATCTACAAAAGTCCCATACAAATTAACCGATTAATTCAAGGGAAACGTTGACTAGAGGTGTGTAAACAAATCTGCTCGCTTTTATGTCCCAAAGAAGAATGTTTAACAGTCTATACCAACGACGTGTCTGGGTTCTTGAAGTAAGTAACAAGAGGAGGTGTCCCGAAACAGCGTGGAAGCTGGTAGCACAGATATGTTGGTTTTTCCTATAACGTGCTTACGGGTATAACGGCGAGGATCAAATTAATTGCACGCTATCTGAAAATCGGTAAAATTGTTTAAAATACAATTGAACATAGAATTTGATTGTTTCCCATCGATTTACGTGTATGGAAAATATTTTATTCAAGGTCAAAGGTCAAAAAAATGAGTTTTTCGCTATTTTTAGGAAAACGATGAGTTTTATCGTAAAGATACCTTAGACAAAAATTGTAGATCATAAAATTATCTACAAAAAACGTATCAATACTTTTTTTCCTACAAGCCACTGTTTTTGACTAAAATGTTGCTAAAGTTCGACGATGTTGTTCTGCAGTTTTGGTATTTCTTTTTCAGCTTTTTGAATCGTTATATCTCGGAAACGGTGGATCGTAGGAAAAAAAGTTTGATACGTTTTTTTGTAGATAATTTTATGGTCTACAGTAAGGTTTACATGGATGAATATTACAAATAAGCAATCCGTAGTAATTTTACTTTAAAAATTGATGAAATTTTTGCTTCCTTTTTGGAAGACGGATGGCCACCAATCATCAGAAATAAGCTTTGACAGGTTCTCCATGAACTAAATTTTTGTTGGAAAAACAAATAAAAAACTGTATATATTAAAAAGCAATAATAATATTTTATTAATTACGAAAAACCCATTGCAACGGCTATGGTGGTAAGGATCTTTTTACTTTTGGGGAGATTCGGAGGTTGGTGTGAAAGTATTAAAGTCCAGTTGCTTGTTTATAATTGGCATATTTAAATATTCCAAATTTTGGACGTAAAGTAGCGTACTAAAAATTCCAATTGTATAAAATGTTTAATGAAAATATTTCCACATTAAAATTCTTTTGGAATACAAACTACTCGTAGTGGCGCATTGAATGGGGTTAAAAGTTCGTAGTGCCTTTACCTAGTCGGGGGTAGGCCGTACGTTCACCTCCCAAAATCCAAAGTGTAATGACCGACCCCATTTCAAGATATCGGTAGCAGCATCCTCCCTTTTCCACTGCACTTTAACACACCCCAATGGCATAAAATCACTAAGGTTTCTGACGTTGAATTATCGCTTCGTTGCGTCGCTCGATTGTAGAGTATATACCGAGTTTAATGTGTGGAAATCATGTTATTTTATGGAAATAATTGATAAATAGGGTGAATATTGGAAAAATAATGATCCAGCACCACCTCTGAATTATAAGCACCCCCTCGAAAAGTTTAAATAAAAAAGGGGGTCGTGTGGCAGTTCATAGGAACTTATTATTAAATATTTAATTATTTTTTCAGTCATTACAGCCATTTTGGGATGAGTTTAACAAATTGTATGTCGGTATAGAAACAATGGATTTTAACTTTACTCGATAACGGATTTTTCATACAATTATTAGAAAGTTGTAGCTCCTATATTAGTACAGTGAACTAAGCAAATCACCTCGCAATCGATAGAATATTGAATTTTATAAAGAAAATGTGATATGAAGGTTTTTATTTAACTCATTAGTTTCTAAGTTATTCGTGATTGAAAATTATAGAAAAATAATCACGTTTTTCAACATTTTTTCACGAAAAACTCGAAAATTACGCATTTTCTCGAAAAAATTATTCTTATCAAAATTGGAGCTTATGAAAAACAAAGAAATTAGACAGTTTAAATTAAATTTTTTAAATAATATTCAGCAGCTTACGAGTCGCTGAAAACCAATTTTTTCTTTTTCGTAAATTTATGCAGACGTTTGAGTTCAAATGACGCAAAAACGATCAATTTTTCATAAAAAGTTGTAATAAACATTTTTAAAGTACTTTTTCAGATCTTTGAAATGAGCTTTTATAAAACCGTCTAGCATAAAAATTAAGCGAGTTATGACGAAAATAAGTTAAGTAACTCGAATTTGAAAAAAAAAATGTGCATGGGTTTGAGTTCAAATGACGCAAAAACGATCAATTTTTCATAAGAAGTTGTGATAAACATTTTTAAAGTACTTTTTCAGACCTCTAAAATGAGTTTTTATAAAACCGTCTAGCATAAAAATTAAGCGAGTTATGACGAAAATAATTTAAGTAACTCGAATTTAAAAAAAAAATGTGCAGGGGTTTGAGTTCAAATGACGCAAAAACGATAAATTTTTCATAAGAAGTTGTGATAAACATTTTTAAAGTACTTTTTCAGACCTTTAAAATGAGTTTTTATAAAACCGTCTAGCATAAAAATTAAGCGAGTTATGACGAAAATAATTTAAGTAACTCGAATTTGAAAAAAAAATGTGCAGGGGTTTGAGTTCAAATGACGCAAAAACGATAAATTTTTCATAAGAAGTTGTGATAAACATTTTTAAAGTACTTTTTCAGACCTTTAAAATGAGTTTTTATAAAACCGTCTAGCATCAAAATTAAGCGAGTTATGACGAAAATAAGTTAAGTAACTCGAATTTAAAAAAAATGTACATGGGTTTGAGTTCAAATGACGCAAAAACGATCAATTTTTCATAAAAAGTTGTGATAAACATTTTTAAAGTACTTTTTCAGACCTTTAAAATGAGTTTTTATAAAACCGTCTGGCATAAAAATTAAGCGAGTTATGACGAAAATAATTTAAGTAACTCGAATTTGAAAAAAAAATGTGCAGGGGTTTGAGTTCAAATGACGCAAAAACGATCAATTTTTCATAAGAAGTTGTGATGAACATTTTTAAAGTACTTTTTCAGACCTTTAAAATGAGTTTTTATAAAACCGTCTGGCATAAAAATTAAGCGAGTAATGACGAAAATAATTTAAGTAACTCGAATTTGAAAAAAAAATGTGCAGGGGTTTGAGTTCAAATGACGCAAAAACGATCAATTTTTCATAAGAAGTTGTGATAAACATTTTTAAAGTACTTTTTCAGACCTTTAAAATGAGTTTTTATAAAACCGTCTAGCATAAAAATTAAGCGATTTATGACGAAAATAATTTAAGTAACTCGAATTTGAAAAAAAAATGTGCAGGGGTTTGAGTTCAAATGACGCAAAAACGATCAATTTTTCATAAGAAGTTGTGATAAACATTTTTAAAGTACTTTTTCAGACCTTTAAAATGAGTTTTTATAAAACCGTCTAGCATAAAAATTAAGCGATTTATGACGAAAATAATTTAAGTAACTCGAATTTGAAAAAAAAATGTGCAGGGGTTTGAGTTCAAATGACGCAAAAACGATAAATTTTTCATAAAAAGTTGTGATAAACATTTTTAAAGTACTTTTTCAGACCTTTAAAATGAGTTTTTATAAAACCGTCTAGCATAAAAATTAAGCGAGTTATGACGAAAATAAGTTAAGTAACTCGAATTTAAAAAAAATGTGCAGGGGTTTGAGTTCAAATGACGCAAAAACGATAAATTTTTCATAAAAAGTTGTGATAAACATTTTTAAAGTACTTTTTCAGACCTTTAAAATGAGTTTTTATAAAACCGTCTGGCATAAAAATTAAGCGAGTTATGACGAAAATAAGTTAAGTAACTCGAATTTAAAAAAAATGTGCAGGGGTTTGAGTTCAAATGACGCAAAAACGATAAATTTTTCATAAAAAGTTGTGATAAACATTTTTAAAGTACTTTTTCAGACCTTTAAAATGAGTTTTTATAAAACCGTCTAGCATAAAAATTAAGCGAGTTATGACGAAAATAAGTTAAGTAACCCGAATTTCAAAAAAATGTCTGTAAATTTGACACCATGTGCGACAAAATTAAAATTAATCGTAGCCCATGTAAAATTATCTTTATTTAAGCCCTTACAACACGTTCCAAAAGTTTGAATGGTTTGGAACACGTATATTTTGAAAAAAGTTGTTTTAATATGAAATTTTATTTTGATTTAAAAAAAAAAACGTTTATGCAGAGGAACGTTGATAATTACAACTTAAGATGGATTTCTAAACGTTGTCGTTGATCTTAAGTTCTATTCAAATTTGTATTAAATTTTAAGAGAAATCACATTATCTAAAATACACAAAAAAATGCCCTCTATCATTTGCGTTGGTAATTAAATCTCTTACTTTTTTTTATACATTGTACAGTTGAATAAAAGAAAATTTTCCCGGTATATTTAACGCTAATTAATAAATATCAGTCACGCTGCCAAAACGAAACAACAACCCGCGATAATTTCTTCCCATAGCGTTCTTTATTACCGGAAAATTTGATGGAGCCCGTGAAAAATACGTCTGTAAACTCCTCTTCGACGAAGCTCACGTGTTTTCGTCTTGAGGCGACGCGAAACCTGCGCGCATTTTCCAACCCCACGTTGAACGAGTCTATATAAAGAGACGTAAACATTCCGGCAGATCAGTTATAGCATCTGTAACGATTTGGTGAGAAATCGCGAAAATGCCGACAAGTGATAATACATTAGTGTTGACGAACCTCTCGCCGGATTCCAGAAGCATATCCCCGATGACTCCGTCACCTTGCAGGGAAATTAGAGGAATAAAACTGTTCAAAGCTATCAGCAAGAGATTATCCAGAAGGTCTAATGAAGATTTGAATTACCAAGAAGAAAACGATTGCAATTCTTCGAGTTCTGATTCGTGTTCGTCTTCGTTCGGTAGAGTTTCGAGACGGAAAGAAGCCGCTTCCGCCGATTCAGGATTCAGATCAATTTCTCCTAATCATATGTCGAGCAGTTCTAGCGAAGCCGGTAGCGATATCCAATCGAGAAACCGACACCATCATTCTACATCGGCCGAAAGTATAAGGAAAGTTTTTCAAAATTTGAATGTCCGCTCGCAGAGTTGTAGTAATACGAAAGATAAAAGAAAAACGAAGAAACCCATCACGAAGATATTGAGGCAACCGGTGACTTATACTTACGTGAAAGGACTGTCAGGTTTACCTACGCAAAGAATCCCGAGAAATTCGAAAATGTTTCAAAGTTGTGGTTGTAGTATGTATTATACGCCAGGTAGATAAATTTTTATTTTAGCAATATCAAATTTATCCTATCTCCTCGATAAGACTGTTGATTATCATGTTCACCTTGTATCATCTTTTTTATATATTCATCATTATTAGTATTAAGGAATCTTGAGAGGGACTCAAATATCAAATTTTTGAATTTAGATATTTAAAAAAAAGCACATTTTCAAATTATATTGTTCACTATCAATGTTTTTTTTTGTGCTTTCTGGAAACAATTTTCTCGAACTAGTGCCTTGTAGAATGTCCCTTAATAAAATATTACGAGTGATTTATGTCGTTTTATTAGTGTATAAACTCCCATCCGCATCCATTTTAACCAAAATATTTTTTCGTTTTTGATTACGTAAATTAAATGATATTTACATGGTTAAAAATTAATTATTAGTGATTCATGGTATAATCTCCTATCCAAACTTATCAGGTAATAAGTATGTAATTGAATAAAACCTAATCGTGCATTTTATATAGAAATTATCAATCTACTTCGTTATTAACGCCTTCCAAAGCGTCCAACCTAAGTAGATCCAGATATAAGGAAATATTTGAATTTAAAGCAAAAACTGCCAACATTTTTCGATATTCTTCATCTTCAGACATTAAAGTGTAATATTTTCGATGAATTTTAGTCGAAATAAAATGACTTTATCAAATTATATTTTGGTAAAGACTACAATAGATCGAAACGTCAAGTTTTTATCAGTTTTCAAGCGAATTTTCAATTAAAGAAGACCTAAAATCAAGAGAATTTATCAACAAATTGTATATATAAACGTTATTATTGTGGGACTGTGGCAACCAAACACCAAAATACTCTGTGAATTTTTTTTTTTCAATTTTTTTAAAAAAACCTTTATGTAGAGGTTTGAGCTCAAATAACGCAAAAACGATCAATTTTTCATAAAAATTGTAATAAACATTTTTAAAGTACTTTCTTAGACCTTTAAAATGAGCTTTTATAAAACCGTCTAGCTTAAAAATTAAGCGAGTTATGACGAAAATAAGTCAAGTAACTCGAATTTAAAAAAAAAATGTCGGTAATTTTGACACCATGTGTGGCAAAATTAAAATTAAATTAGGAGACCTAAATTCAAGAGAATTTATCAACAAATTATATAAATAAACGTTATTATTGTGGGACTGTGGCAACCAAACACCAAAATACTCTTCTTCTCTTTTCAATATGTATTCCAAACTTTCGAATAACTAGTGCCTTGTAGAATGTCCCTTAATAAAATATTACGAGTGATTTATGTCGTTTTATTAGTGTATAAACTCCCATCCGCATCCATTTTAATCAAAATATTTTTGAATACAACCTAAATTATCAATCTGCTTCGTTATTAACGCCTCCCGAAGCGTTCAACCTAAGTAGATCCAGATATAAGGAAATATTTGAATTTAAAGCAAAAACTGGCAACAATTTTCGATCTTCTTCATCTTCAGACATTAAAGTGTAATATTTTCGATGAATTTTAGTCGAAATAAAATGACTTTATCAAATTATATTTTGGTAAAGACTACAATAGATCGAAACGTCAAGTTTTTATCAGTTTTCAAGCGAATTTTCAATTAAAGAAGACCTAAAATCAAGAGAATTTATCAACAAATTGTATATATAAACGTTATTATTGTGGGACTGTGGCAACCAAACACCAAAGTACTCTGTGAATTTTTTTTTTCAATTTTTTTAAAAAAACCTTTATGTAGAGGTTTGAGCTCAAATAACGCAAAAACGATCAATTTTTCATAAAAATTGTGATAAACATTTTTAAAGTGCTTTTTCAGACCTTTAAAATAAGCTTTTATAAAACCACCTAGCTTAAAAATTAAGCGAGTTATGACGAAAATAAGTCAAGTAACTCGAATTTAAAAAAAAAATGTCGGTAATTTTGACACCATGTGTGGCAAAATTAAAATTAAATTAGGAAACCTAAATTCAAGAGAATTTATCAACAAATTATATAAATAAACGTTATTATTGTGGGACTGTGGCAACCAAACACCAAAATACTCTTCTCTTTTCAATATGTATTCCAAACTTTCGAATAACTAGTGCCTTGTAGAATGTCCCTTAATAAAATATTACGAGTGATTTATGTCGTTTTATTAGTGTATAAACTCCCATCCGCATCCATTTTAATCAAAATATTTTTGAATACAACCTAAATTATCAATCTGCTTCGTTATTAACGCCTCCCGAAGCGTTCAACCTAAGTAGATCCAGATATAAGGAAATATTTGAATTTAAAGCAAAAACTGGCAACAATTTTCGATCTTCTTCATCTTCAGACATTAAAGTGTAATATTTTCGATGAATTTTAGTCGAAATAAAATGACTTTATCAAATTATATTTTGGTAAAGACTACAATAGATCGAAACGTCAAGTTTTTATCAGTTTTCAAGCGAATTTTCAATTAAAGAAGACCTAAAATCAAGAGAATTTATCAACAAATTGTATATATAAACGTTATTATTGTGGGACTGTGGCAACCAAACACCAAAGTACTCTGTGAATTTTTTTTTTTCAATTTTTTTAAAAAAACCTTTATGTAGAGGTTTGAGCTCAAATAACGCAAAAACGATCAATTTTTCATAAAAATTGTAGTGAACATTTTTAAAGTACTTTTTCAGACCTTTAAAATGAGTTTTTATAAAACCGTCTAGCATAAAAATTAAGCGAGTTATGACGAGAATAAGTTAAGTAACTCGAATTTGAAAAAAAAATGTGCAGGGGTTTGAGTTCAAATAACGCAAAAACGATCAATTTTTCATAAAAATTGTGATAAACATTTTTAAAGTGCTTTTTCAGACCTTTAAAATAAGCTTTTATAAAACCACCTAGCTTAAAAATTAAGCGAGTTATGACGAAAATAAGTCAAGTAAAGACTACAATAGATCGAAACGTCAAGTTTTTGTCTGTTTTCAAAAGAATTTTCAATTAAAGAAGACCGAAAATCAAGAGAATTTATCAACAAATTGTATATATAAACGTTATTATTGTGGGACTGTGGCAACCAAACACCAAAGTACTCTGTGAATTTTTTTTTCAATTTTTTTAAAAAAACCTTTATGTAGAGGTTTGAGCTCAAATAACGCAAAAACGATCAATTTTTCATAAAAATTGTAGTGAACATTTTTAAAGTACTTCCTTAGACCTTTAAAATGAGTTTTTATAAAACCGTCTAGCATAAAAATTAAGCGAGTTATGACGAAAATAAGTTAAGTAACTCGAATTTGAAAAAAAAAATGTGCAGGGGTTTGAGTTCAAATGACGCAAAAACGATCAATTTTTTATAAAAAGTATTGGATAGCAGAGTTTAAACGAGACCAGCATCACAGCGATCGACAAAATGAGGTGACAACTCCAGAAATGTTGAAGAAAATCCCCAAAGTGGTACTGGAAGATCGTAGACTGAAAGTGCGCGAACTAGCAGACTTAGTAGACTCAAAGGAAAAATCAAAACAATTGGAGAACCGGCTCCAAAGAAAGCAAAAGCCGTTCTTTCTTCACGCAAGGTAATGGTGTCGGTTTTATGGGATGCGCGTGGAAAAATTTTCATTGAATCTCTTGTAAAATATATTAAAGGAACTTATTGCAACGTTTGGCTAAGAAGAAAGTTTTTCTCATCAAAACTTTGCTCCGATTAACACATCCCTTAATACAATGGCCAAAATTATTGAATTAAAGTTTAAATTGGTATCTCATCCACCCTATTCGCCAAATTTAGCCCCCACGGAATATTTTCTCTTCCCAGATTCAAAAAAAATGTCTCGGGGGTCAAAGATTTTCCAACCATGAAGAGCTTGACGATTCTTATTATCAAAATGGTGTCGAATTTATTGAACATCGCTGGGAATTGTGTATGGGGCCAGGTACTATATAAAAAAAAGTATTCATACGGTTTCAAGTGGTCAAACGATGACATTTTCAAAAATTTTCCTCATACTCTATATTAACATCGATTACAGCAATCATTTGGAATTATTTCTACCTAAACAAAATGTCCAAAAAGTATTTGAACAAATCAGACCTAATTTTTTAAATATGATGAAATTTTTGAACTCTAGATGTTTAGTTTCGACCTCTAACTATCAATTTCTATATGTTGCTGATTATTTCAGTCTAATTGACTGAAACTGGTTTCAATATCTGCCATTTTGTTTTTATATTTTATCACTACTGATTTCCGATGTCAAAGTTTACTGTTTAGTTTTATTTTTTGTTTTGACATAATTTCGTCAACTAATTCTCAAAAAAGAATTATAGTTATATGATATCGATTCAGCTCTTTCAATACAGAGATGACAGATTTGGGTGCAGCGTCCTATAAATGGGTCATCAACGTAATGCTTACGCAAATTGCGAGCGAAAATCTAGGTTACAACGTTTTATCTAGGACCATTCTGCAACATACCGAGGGCAAATTTTCAGTATAACAGTGATTAATCCAAAAGTATATTATACCATATGAATCATCCGCTTTTAGATGGTTTCTAATGGGTAAATACGAAGTGTCTATTGGTACCCTCCACGGAAAAATCCGTGACTCTAATTTCGACCATAGAAACACGATAGAAGCTTTATCTGTGTCTCTAATTAAATAATAAACTTTAAACCAAGCACGGACAAATATTATCCACGGATAAATACCAGCTACAGATGAAATCTGATGGATACGTCATTTCTAGTCCCAATATATTTTTTTTTCATTCATTTGGAACGAATTATACAAAAAAAAATTATTAATAAGTAATTTGATTGTAAGAATAACCCCGTAGTAATTGTTACGAATGATTAGTTTAGGTTAAGTTAGGTTAAGTTAGGTTAGGTTAGGTTAAGTTAGGTTAGGTTAGGTTAGGTTAGGTTTCCGAGTCTCTTAGAGCCGTGGAGGGTGCAGATAGAAGCAACGAGGCTGAGTCTGACATGTTGGCCTAGTAAATTGGCAGTACTCACAATAACAGTCATTCATTTTGAGGCTTTTAACTTACTTTTATTTTATTATTACTAATGAGTGTCAAGCCAGTGATTTTTTTCTATAATAAAAATTGAAAATGATAGTTTACAATTACGGAATTAGGTATACGTTGATTCTAAACAACTTTTAGAAGACACATCTGTCAAACGGTGCCAAATTTCATCAAAAAAAATTGTTATTGATAATTTTTTATATCTTGCAAGAGTTGTTTCACTTATAAGGGGGCATATGTGTTGTTTGCTTCAACATCAGAAGACTTACGAGGATAGTTCCAGGCACAACAAAGAAAACACAAAAATTTGGAAAAGAATATATTTATTTTTCAGCGTATTCTACTTTTAGATCCATAAACTTGTACAATAAGTTCGTCAAGTTCCTCAAAATAGCCATTAACTGTCGATATCACCTCTTCAATGTTGGAAAATATTCCGAGGGGGTTAAATCTGGCGAATAGGGTGAATTATGTAGCAATTCAAACTTCAATACAAAAATTTTGGTCATTAAAATAGGAGAATTGTGAGCTGGTGCATTGTCTTAATGAAAAAAACTTACTTCCTCGCCAAATGCAGCCGTTTTTCGCTCAATAATACTCTCCGTTGACAGTTTTTCCTTTTTCAAGGTAGTCAATGGAAATTATCCTAAAAAAAACCGACGCCATGACCTTCCCTTGCAGATGGAACGACTTTGCTTTCTTTGGAGCCGGTTCTCCCTTTTCAGATTGTTCTTTGGAGTCGAGTGTGAAGTGATGGACCAACGTTTCATCCATGATTATGAAACGGCGCAAAAATCCGCTTTATTTATGTAAAACATTGCCAAACACTCGATGGAAGCATCTTCATGGTGCTGTTTTTGATCCAGCGAGCAAACGCGGAACCCATCTTGCGCATAGTTTTCTCATGTCCAAATTTCCATTTAATATCTAAGGTACCGCATCTTTAATACACCGAGGAGCAAAAAATTGAGGCCACCTACTAACTAAAGATGCATTTTTTTTCTTGGATTTAACGATTTATTCTGAAAAAGCAGCAAATTAACATTTTAGGCGAAATTCAACATTTTGTTATGTTTGATACTTTGAATTAAGTTGCGGATCACATTCTGGTCGGATGTTATCCCGTTCCTCCAACAGCAATCTTCTCGGCTCATGGGCAATTCTTGGTGCTGGTGTGTATCTGTCGTCCCAACTCGTCCCGAACATTTTCTACAGGATTCATGTCTGGACTGCGGGCTGGCCAGTCAAACCGCTTAATTTCTACCACATCCAGATACTCCCTGACAATTCTGGGTGTTTGTGGTCTCGCATTATCTTGCATAAAAACGCCACGTTCCCCCATAGTCACCATGAAAGGCATAACACGGTCTTCTAACACCTCCGTAATGTATCTGTGAGAGGCTAGGGAGCCGATTTATATGAATACCAACTCTGTACGAGCTTGTGCAGTGATTCCCGCCCAAACCATAACTGACCCACCGCCAAATGGAAGACGCTCGTCAATGCAAACTTCAGCATATCTTTTCAAAGGTCTTCTCCACACTCGTCGACGTCCATCCGACCCAGTGCGACTCATCTTAGAACAATACCCAGATCCAATCATCATAATTCCTACGAAAGTAATCTCTGGCAAATGACAAATATCCATCTTGCAGTCCGATGCTGGCGTTGCATCGAGGGACCAGTAGCCATTCCTCTGCATGAGAGTCCAGCAGCATGAAGCCTTCTTCCCCAAACTTGTAGACACCAAAAAATGGTCATCCAGTTGAGTGGTAACTCTTTTTCGCCCAGACTCTGGTCTTCTAGCGATCCGACCAGTCTCCAGAAAGCGCTGGTACACCCTTTGCACACCACAAAGACTAGCACCAACAATTCTTGCAGTTTGACGTTGCCCCTGATCATCTTGTAACAGCGCAACAATCGGATCTAAAGGCATTATGGGCCTGTTAAATCACTACACTTTGCAATCGTTGGGTTTTACACAAAGACTCAACAGTAAACGGGAAAACAGGCGAATCATCAAAGTCGTACTCTTATACATCGAATGACAGCTAATGACAGCTGTCAAGTGTCGGAAAACATAACATTCATTGTATTCTTAAAGATATAAAATCTTTTGTTGGAATATGCCTTAACAATCGGATCTTAAGGCCTGTTAAATCACTACACTTTGCAATCGTTAGGTTTTACACAAAGAATCAACTGTAAACGGGAAAGCAGGCGAATCATCAAAGTCGTACAATACATCGAATGACAGCTAATGACAGCTGTCAAGTGTCGGAAAACATAACATTCATTGTATTCTTAAAGATATAAAATCTTTTGTTGGAATATGCCATAACAATCGGATCTAAAGGTATTATTGGCCTGTTAAATCACTACACTTTGCAATCGTTGGGTTTTACACAAAGAATCAACTGTAAACGGGAAAACAGGCGAATCATCAAAGTCGTACTCTAATACATCGAATGACAGCTAATGACAGCTGTCAAGTGTCGGAAAACATAACATTCATTGTATTCTTAAAGATATAAAATCTTTTGGTGGAATACGTGACTGATAAGGTTCTGAAAAAAACCAAAATGTTGTTATTTTATAACGTTATTGATTTTGGGGATCAATCTGAATCTAGATAACCAATATTAACATTTAATTAATCGCATTTCACCCCAAAAAGCAGTTATTTAGACTTAAAAAAACCTTGAAATATCTTTAAAGCAACAAAACTTATATCAAAACTGATATGGTCGATACTTTGAATGACTTTTGTTACTATAAATCCCCCCCTTGCTTGGTGTAGAATATTTTTCATAACTCCCCTCCTACTATGAAACGTGCTCGTAATAGTTTCCATTATTATTGAAAAGCAATCGAGGTTCTTTCATCCTGAATTTCATCTCATAATTAATTATGCACGAATTAGTTCAAGGATATATTATCAGTATCCTTTGTTTCGTTGTGTTCAGACGTCATAATTTAGTACAAGGATTGTTCTCAATAGGACAATTACGCTAAGCATAATGATTTTACTAAATATAAATTATGACGTTGGCTAAGTCTTCAACTTTATTTATTATTTTATAATGAGAAATAATTAAAATTCAACAACCAAATTTCATATCTAACCTATGTCTAATCATTCGTCCTAACTTTGGAGCTTTTCTTTAGCTAGAGTGTCTTTTATCCTTCCGAGCAGTCAATCCTCAAGTACTGCTAACACAAGCGGCAATTCAGCCCCAACATCACCTTTTATGTCAAACTTAGACATCCGAGGACGTATTGATATCTAGTTAGCCTCGACCAGTTACCATAGCAACGAACAATAAATTATTAGAAGTGTAAGTGTAAAGTTTGGCGTCAAAAAAGTGAACCAGAGTTACGCGATAAATTAAAAGAAAAAAGATATCTACCGAAATTGTGGAAATCGAAGTATCGAGCTATCAAGTACCTGTAATTAAAAGGGTTAAGAGGTAAGCAGATTTACGAAAATATGCTTAATACCTTTGAGAATCAATGTCCTTCGGATGCGACCGTGAAAAATTGGATTGCAAGCTTCAAAAGAGGTAAATTTTCCATTGAAGATGATGACCGATCGGGAAGGACAGTTTTTGTGTCAGTCTCCGAAAATATCGATGCAGTTCATGACATGATTTCATCAGACCGTCGAATTGGGCTAAAACGTCAATTTGGACATGAGAAAAATTGCTGCAAAATGGGTGCCCAAATGTTTGAACGTTAACCAAAACCGTGCAAGCGTAGAAACATCGCATTCGATTTGTGCTCGATTTGAAAACGATGTAGACTTCGAATTATTACTATGGATGAGACTTGGGTACATTTCTACGATCCAGAAACAAAGCAACAATCGATAGAATGGCGACAATCTGGTTCTTCAAGACCTAACAAGTTTCGTGTCCAAAAATCTACTGGAAAAGTTCTTGCTTCAGTTTTTTGGAATTGCCAAGGAGTAATCGTGATTTTTTGGAAAAAGATAGAACAAAAACTGGAGATTACTATTCGACATTACTACGGAAAAAATTAAAGAGAAAAGCCGCGGAAAGGTATCCAAAGGTGTTTTGTTTGTGCAGGACAACGTCCCTGCACACAAACCTCATATTGCCAAGCAAAAAATTCGTGATTTACTGTTTGAATTACCCCCCTTATTCACCAGATTTGACTCCGTCCGACTATCATCTCTTTCCTCAACTAAAAAAAAGTTGAAAAGGTCGTAAATTTTCTTCCAACGAGGAGGTAATAGAAGCTGTGGAGGTCTGGTTTGCAAAGCATGAAGAAACATTTTTTTGAAAGGTTTAGAGACGTTGCAGGTTCGCTGTAATAAATGTATCCAATTAAGAGGCGAATATGTTGAGTAATCAAATATTTTGACATCGAAATTTTTCTCGTTATATCTATTTGAAGCCGTCGAAACAACCTACAAGCTGGATACTTGATCCATAGTAGTTTTAACCAAAAATATTCGGCTACTAGCAACGAAATACCAGAAATATCAGGCTTGTTTAGTAATACTGAATTCTCAAATCGTCTTGTTTCTCAAAAACTCTATTTCGAAACATTCACCAAAAAGAAACCTTTTGAATTTCTAAAGAAGAAATTTAAGGAACTAATTTTTGCTTTGATTCCACCGGTACCAATTTTATACCTCATCTGTATGCATTTTCTCCGAGATAATGTACTGAGTACTGAGTAGCCCTCAAACACCTTTTGCAAGCTCCCTTCCACTTCATAGTATCCAGAGACTCAGCGGAGGCTTACGGCAGTGTTATAAATCCAGAAGAATGCTTCGCGACAGCTCATTACAGCTTTTGATTTTGATGCTACTCTATTTAATGCTACCCGTCTATCTGTGTAGATAGTTCTGGTTCTGCTTAATCCACCGGTTCAATTAACAGTTTTCTCCATAGCATAAATGTCTACTCGGAGGATATTACATTCAGTTTTCAGTCTATACGACTTCTAGTACTGCTGGTACGATACATCTCATGGCTCTGGTGATTCCCAGTGCACTAAACTTTCATGGGGTTCCTTCGTGAAGTTTTTAGTAATTTATAGTTTTTTAAAATAGTCTAGAAGTGCTAAATTTTCACTTCCACGATTAACACAAAGTATTTCATATATTCAACAGTCTTAGAGATCAAAAACTGTTCAACACTGTTCAAATAAATGGTCTGATGTCAAAATATCTTTACTTGAACAACTGTACCATTCGTATTATTGCCAGGAAGTTACCTAATACCTTGGAGATGTCGAATAGGATAGTCCTTCAAATATTCCGATTTAATTTCTATCGAAAATACTGTGAAAACTTAAAATTTCACACTTTTTTGATAATAATAGTCCATATTGGTTTTTTATTTTGTTTAATTTTGAAATAATTCGCTTTACAAAAGCTTCAATAACCATTTGAAACAAATCTATTGTCTGTACAACGATTAGTAGTTTGTTTTAGGCGGGCAATATATGATTGAATAACAAATCGTTTACTTTTGTATCAATTAAAATCAATATTTATTATTATCGTTATCAAAATCTTTAGATAAATAATTTATCTTTCTTTAAGAATACATAAGCTAAAAATTACATCGAATAATTGTGTTTGACGTCACCGGACATTTCGGTGGGGATGTAGTCCGCCATTTTGTACACCACCCATATCTAAAACTTTAGGAAATACTGTGAAAACTTAAAATTTCACACTTTTTTGATAATAATAGTCCATATTGGTTTTTTATTTTGTTTAATTTTGAAATAATTCGCTTTACAAAAGCTTCAATAACCATTTGAAACAAATCTATTGTCTGTACAACGATTAGTAGTTTGTTTTAGGCGGGCAATATATGATTGAATAACAAATCGTTTACTTTTGTATCAATTAAAATCAATATTTATTATTATAGTTATCAAAATCTTTAGATAAATAATTTATCTTTCTTTAAGAATACATAACCTAAAAATTACATCGAATAATTGTGTTTGACGTCACCGGACATTTCGGTGGGGATGTAGTCCGCCATTTTGTACACCACCCATATCTAAAACTTTAGGAAATACTGTGAAAACTTAAAATTTCACACTTTTTTGATAATAATAGTCCATATTGGTTTTTTATTTTGTTTAATTTTGAATAATTCGCTTTACAAAAGCTTCAATAACCATTTGAAACAAATCTATTGTCTGTACAACGATTAGTAGTTTGTTTTAGGCGGGCAATATATGATTGAATAACAAATCGTTTACTTTTGTATCAATTAAAATCAATATTCATTATTATCATTATCAAAATCTTTAGATAAATAATTTATCTTTCATTAAGAATACATAACCTAAAAATTACATCGAATAATTGTGTTTAAATATGTTTGACGTCAACGGACATTTCGGTGGGGATGTAGTCCACCATTTTGTACACCACCCATATCTAAAACTTTAGGAAATACTGTGAAAACTTAAAATTTCACACTTTTTTGATAATAATAGTCCATATTGGTTTTTTATTTTGTTTAATTTTGAAATAATTCGCTTTACAAAAGCTTCAATAACCATTTGAAACAAATCTATTGTCTGTACAACGATTAGTAGTTTGTTTTAGGCGGGCAATATATGATTGAATAACAAATCGTTTACTTTTGTATCAATTAAAATCAATATTTATTATTATAGTTATCAAAATCTTTAGATAAATAATTTATCTTTCTTTAAGAATACATAAGCTAAAAATTACATCGAATAATTGTGTTTGACGTCACCGGACATTTCGGTGGGGATGTAGTCCGCCATTTTGTACACCACCCATATCTAAAACTTTAGGAAATACTGTGAAAACTTAAAATTTCACACTTTTTTGATAATAATAGTCCATATTGGTTTTTTATTTTGTTTAATTTTGAATAATTCGCTTTACAAAAGCTTCAATAACCATTTGAAACAAATCTATTGTCTGTACAACGATTAGTAGTTTGTTTTAGGCGGGCAATATATGATTGAATAACAAATCGTTTACTTTTGTATCAATTAAAATCAATATTCATTATTATCATTATCAAAATCTTTAGATAAATAATTTATCTTTCATTAAGAATACATAACCTAAAAATTACATCGAATAATTGTGTTTGACGTCACCGGACATTTCGGTGGGGATGTAGTCCGCCATTTTGTACACCACCCATATCTAAAACTTTAGGAAATACTGTGAAAACTTAAAATTTCACACTTTTTTGATAATAATAGTCCATATTGGTTTTTTATTTTGTTTAATTTTGAAATAATTCGCTTTACAAAAGCTTCAATAACCATTTGAAACAAATCTATTGTCTGTACAACGATTAGTAGTTTGTTTTAGGCGGGCAATATATGATTGAATAACAAATCGTTTACTTTTGTATCAATTAAAATCAATATTTATTATTATAGTTATCAAAATCTTTAGATAAATAATTTATCTTTCTTTAAGAATACATAACCTAAAAATTACATCGAATAATTGTGTTTGACGTCACCGGACATTTCGGTGGGGATGTAGTCCGCCATTTTGTACACCACCCATATCTAAAACTTTAGGAAATACTGTGAAAACTTAAAATTTCACACTTTTTTGATAATAATAGTCCATATTGGTTTTTTATTTTGTTTAATTTTGAAATAATTCGCTTTACAAAAGCTTCAATAACCATTTGAAACAAATCTATTGTCTGTACAACGATTAGTAGTTTGTTTTAGGCGGGCAATATATGATTGAATAACAAATCGTTTACTTTTGTATCAATTAAAATCAATATTTATTATTATCATTATCAAAATCTTTAGATAAATAATTTATCTTTCTTTAAGAATACATAACCTAAAAATTACATCGAATAATTGTGTTTGACGTCACCGGACATTTCGGTGGGGATGTAGTCCGCCATTTTGTACACCACCCATATCTAAAACTTTAGGAAATACTGTGAAAACTTAAAATTTCACACTTTTTTGATAATAATAGTCCATATTGGTTTTTTATTTTGTTTAATTTTGAAATAATTCGCTTTACAAAAGCTTCAATAACCATTTGAAACAAATCTATTGTCTGTACAACGATTAGTAGTTTGTTTTAGGCGGGCAATATATGATTGAATAACAAATCGTTTACTTTTGTATCAATTAAAATCAATATTTATTATTATCATTATCAAAATCTTTAGATAAATAATTTATCTTTCTTTAAGAATACATAACCTAAAAATTACATCGAATAATTGTGTTTGACGTCACCGGACATTTCGGTGGGGATGTAGTCCGCCATTTTGTACACCACCCATATCTAAAACTTTAGGAAATACTGTGAAAACTTAAAATTTCACACTTTTTTGATAATAATAGTCCATATTGGTTTTTTATTTTGTTTAATTTTGAAATAATTCGCTTTACAAAAGCTTCAATAACCATTTGAAACAAATCTATTGTCTGTACAACGATTAGTAGTTTGTTTTAGGCGGGCAATATATGATTGAATAACAAATCGTTTACTTTTGTATCAATTAAAATCAATATTTATTATTATCATTATCAAAATCTTTAGATAAATAATTTATCTTTCTTTAAGAATACATAACCTAAAAATTACATCGAATAATTGTGTTTGACGTCACCGGACATTTCGGTGGGGATGTAGTCCGCCATTTTGTACACCACCCATATCTAAAACTTTAGGAAATACTGTGAAAACTTAAAATTTCACACTTTTTTGATAATAATAGTCCATATTGGTTTTTTATTTTGTTTAATTTTGAAATAATTCGCTTTACAAAAGCTTCAATAACCATTTGAAACAAATCTATTGTCTGTACAACGATTAGTAGTTTGTTTTAGGCGGGCAATATATGATTGAATAACAAATCGTTTACTTTTGTATCAATTAAAATCAATATTTATTATTATCATTATCAAAATCTTTAGATAAATAATTTATCTTTCTTTAAGAATACATAACCTAAAAATTACATCGAATAATTGTGTTTGACGTCACCGGACATTTCGGTGGGGATGTAGTCCGCCATTTTGTACACCACCCATATCTAAAACTTTAGGAAATACTGTGAAAACTTAAAATTTCACACTTTTTTGATAATAATAGTCCATATTGGTTTTTTATTTTGTTTAATTTTGAAATAATTCGCTTTACAAAAGCTTCAATAACCATTTGAAACAAATCTATTGTCTGTACAACGATTAGTAGTTTGTTTTAGGCGGGCAATATATGATTGAATAACAAATCGTTTACTTTTGTATCAATTAAAATCAATATTTATTATTATCGTTATCAAAATCTTTAGATAAATAATTTATCTTTCATTAAGAATACATAACCTAAAAATTACATCGAATAATTGTGTTTGACGTCACCGGACATTTCGGTGGGGATGTAGTCCGCCATTTTGTACACCACCCATATCTAAAACTTTAGGAAATACTGTGAAAACTTAAAATTTCACACTTTTTTGATAATAATAGTCCATATTGGTTTTTTATTTTGTTTAATTTTGAAATAATTCGCTTTACAAAAGCTTCAATAACCATTTGAAACAAATCTATTGTCTGTACAACGATTAGTAGTTTGTTTTAGGCGGGCAATATATGATTGAATAACAAATCGTTTACTTTTGTATCAATTAAAATCAATATTTATTATTATAGTTATCAAAATCTTTAGATAAATAATTTATCTTTCTTTAAGAATACATAACCTAAAAATTACATCGAATAATTGTGTTTGACGTCACCGGACATTTCGGTGGGGATGTAGTCCGCCATTTTGTACACCACCCATATCTAAAACTTTAGGAAATACTGTGAAAACTTAAAATTTCACACTTTTTTGATAATAATAGTCCATATTGGTTTTTTATTTTGTTTAATTTTGAAATAATTCGCTTTACAAAAGCTTCAATAACCATTTGAAACAAATCTATTGTCTGTACAACGATTAGTAGTTTGTTTTAGGCGGGCAATATATGATTGAATAACAAATCGTTTACTTTTGTATCAATTAAAATCAATATTTATTATTATCATTATCAAAATCTTTAGATAAATAATTTATCTTTCTTTAAGAATACATAACCTAAAAATTACATCGAATAATTGTGTTTGACGTCACCGGACATTTCGGTGGGGATGTAGTCCGCCATTTTGTACACCACCCATATCTAAAACTTTAGGAAATACTGTGAAAACTTAAAATTTCACACTTTTTTGATAATAATAGTCCATATTGGTTTTTTATTTTGTTTAATTTTGAAATAATTCGCTTTACAAAAGCTTCAATAACCATTTGAAACAAATCTATTGTCTGTACAACGATTAGTAGTTTGTTTTAGGCGGGCAATATATGATTGAATAACAAATCGTTTACTTTTGTATCAATTAAAATCAATATTTATTATTATCGTTATCAAAATCTTTAGATAAATAATTTATCTTTCATTAAGAATACATAACCTAAAAATTACATCGAATAATTGTGTTTGACGTCACCGGACATTTCGGTGGGGATGTAGTCCGCCATTTTGTACACCACCCATATCTAAAACTTTAGGAAATACTGTGAAAACTTAAAATTTCACACTTTTTTGATAATAATAGTCCATATTGGTTTTTTATTTTGTTTAATTTTGAAATAATTCGCTTTACAAAAGCTTCAATAACCATTTGAAACAAATCTATTGTCTGTACAACGATTAGTAGTTTGTTTTAGGCGGGCAATATATGATTGAATAACAAATCGTTTACTTTTGTATCAATTAAAATCAATATTTATTATTATAGTTATCAAAATCTTTAGATAAATAATTTATCTTTCTTTAAGAATACATAACCTAAAAATTACATCGAATAATTGTGTTTGACGTCACCGGACATTTCGGTGGGGATGTAGTCCGCCATTTTGTACACCACCCATATCTAAAACTTTAGGAAATACTGTGAAAACTTAAAATTTCACACTTTTTTGATAATAATAGTCCATATTGGTTTTTTATTTTGTTTAATTTTGAAATAATTCGCTTTACAAAAGCTTCAATAACCATTTGAAACAAATCTATTGTCTGTACAACGATTAGTAGTTTGTTTTAGGCGGGCAATATATGATTGAATAACAAATCGTTTACTTTTGTATCAATTAAAATCAATATTTATTATTATCATTATCAAAATCTTTAGATAAATAATTTATCTTTCTTTAAGAATACATAACCTAAAAATTACATCGAATAATTGTGTTTGACGTCACCGGACATTTCGGTGGGGATGTAGTCCGCCATTTTGTACACCACCCATATCTAAAACTTTAGGAAATACTGTGAAAACTTAAAATTTCACACTTTTTTGATAATAATAGTCCATATTGGTTTTTTATTTTGTTTAATTTTGAAATAATTCGCTTTACAAAAGCTTCAATAACCATTTGAAACAAATCTATTGTCTGTACAACGATTAGTAGTTTGTTTTAGGCGGGCAATATATGATTGAATAACAAATCGTTTACTTTTGTATCAATTAAAATCAATATTTATTATTATCGTTATCAAAATCTTTAGATAAATAATTTATCTTTCATTAAGAATACATAACCTAAAAATTACATCGAATAATTGTGTTTGACGTCACCGGACATTTCGGTGGGGATGTAGTCCGCCATTTTGTACACCACCCATATCTAAAACTTTAGGAAATACTGTGAAAACTTAAAATTTCACACTTTTTTGATAATAATAGTCCATATTGGTTTTTTATTTTGTTTAATTTTGAAATAATTCGCTTTACAAAAGCTTCAATAACCATTTGAAACAAATCTATTGTCTGTACAACGATTAGTAGTTTGTTTTAGGCGGGCAATATATGATTGAATAACAAATCGTTTACTTTTGTATCAATTAAAATCAATATTTATTATTATAGTTATCAAAATCTTTAGATAAATAATTTATCTTTCTTTAAGAATACATAACCTAAAAATTACATCGAATAATTGTGTTTGACGTCACCGGACATTTCGGTGGGGATGTAGTCCGCCATTTTGTACACCACCCATATCTAAAACTTTAGGAAATACTGTGAAAACTTAAAATTTCACACTTTTTTGATAATAATAGTCCATATTGGTTTTTTATTTTGTTTAATTTTGAAATAATTCGCTTTACAAAAGCTTCAATAACCATTTGAAACAAATCTATTGTCTGTACAACGATTAGTAGTTTGTTTTAGGCGGGCAATATATGATTGAATAACAAATCGTTTACTTTTGTATCAATTAAAATCAATATTTATTATTATCATTATCAAAATCTTTAGATAAATAATTTATCTTTCTTTAAGAATACATAACCTAAAAATTACATCGAATAATTGTGTTTGACGTCACCGGACATTTCGGTGGGGATGTAGTCCGCCATTTTGTACACCACCCATATCTAAAACTTTAGGAAATACTGTGAAAACTTAAAATTTCACACTTTTTTGATAATAATAGTCCATATTGGTTTTTTATTTTGTTTAATTTTGAAATAATTCGCTTTACAAAAGCTTCAATAACCATTTGAAACAAATCTATTGTCTGTACAACGATTAGTAGTTTGTTTTAGGCGGGCAATATATGATTGAATAACAAATCGTTTACTTTTGTATCAATTAAAATCAATATTTATTATTATCATTATCAAAATCTTTAGATAAATAATTTATCTTTCTTTAAGAATACATAACCTAAAAATTACATCGAATAATTGTGTTTGACGTCACCGGACATTTCGGTGGGGATGTAGTCCGCCATTTTGTACACCACCCGTATCTAAAACTTTAGGAAATACTGTGAAAACTTAAAATTTCACACTTTTTTGATAATAATAGTCCATATTGGTTTTTTATTTTGTTTAATTTTGAAATAATTCGCTTTACAAAAGCTTCAATAACCATTTGAAACAAATCTATTGTCTGTACAACGATTAGTAGTTTGTTTTAGGCGGGCAATATATGATTGAATAACAAATCGTTTACTTTTGTATCAATTAAAATCAATATTCATTATTATCATTATCAAAATCTTTAGATAAATAATTTATCTTTCATTAAGAATACATAACCTAAAAATTACATCGAATAATTGTGTTTAAATATGTTTGACGTCAACGGACATTTCGGTGGGGATGTAGTCCGCCATTTTGTACACCACCCATTTAACGGTTATGAAAGAAATATCGTACTTAAACGATCCAGTGACGACGTCATCATCATTGAGCATACCGAAGACTAGAATGACCCAGTAACCCCCTTTTCGTTACCATTCAAGTCAAAGTTTCGTATACTCCCTCTCTACCTCGGTGTTGCCGTTCTAAATATAGCTACAAAAGTCGACGACCCCGTAAAATTAGGCCGAAGCTCTCCCGATTTAGCCTAGCAGGATCCTGCAGGATCTGATCGATGCCGTAGAATAACAATCGCTGCTGTTGGCTCAAAATAGAAAAAGATATCCAAAATTTTTAATAAATATGCAATGTAAGTGCAATTTTATAGTTTTTCGAGTGTTTTTTTTTGAAATTGCAAACAAATCAAATAAAAATAACTGGAAAAAAGTATTTTTTTGTTATATGTTGTAAATTGTAGATTTTTGAGTCGAGACAATCTAATATTTATATAATTTTGAATGTACAGAAAAGGAGAAATATACAAAAACGGATGTAAAAATGTAAATAAAGAACTGGAAATACTCGAAGTAACATAAATATTTCATAGAAACAAACGCAACGAAATTGATGATTCGCATGAAACGTTTACTGAATAGTTGAGGTTATGAAAGGGACCGAACCTAAAATATGATAAACTGCGTTAAAAGCTCTCGATACATTCCTAAATTTATTCTTTTATTCAATCAAACCAACTAATAACTGTCCATTCATTTTTTTTTTTTTCAAAATACGACTCTGATTTTACGTCGAGTAAAAAAGTATAATAAAAATATCAATGAACTTTCGGCCTGGTGGCTGCCCTACTTCGAGCCTAGACTGACCCATTTTCCGATTCAGGCCGGTGACGTCATCGAACTGCTATTTACGTCATAATTTGAATTTATGTTCCCCTGGAGACCATTGTTTTGGACAGGATTTGATAGTTCTGAATATGAAATTAATATTTTCTAAATACTATCAATTTTGATGAAGACTCAAGATCGAAACGTCAACTTTTACACGTTTTTTGAAACTGATTTTCCATCAGAAGATACTTAAAGTCAAGACAAAACATATAAAAAGGTCTAAGAAGTAAAAATTTGGATTAATTAGACTGCTATGACATCAAACAGCATTAGTTATAAAAGGATTCTTGGAGTTATTCACGTAGGTACTTCCGTACCAACCGACAGGCCGAAAAGGCTCATTCTTCGACAAGCTCAAGGCTTGGAGTCTCTCTACAGCTTTCCTTCATTTATAGCTGCTTCACAGTTCTCTAATTCCTGTTCTTTCCAAATCGTCTTTAAACGCTTCTATCCATTTCTTCCGTGGACTCCCTCTTTTCCTTTTCAGTATTACTGTCCTTAACAAAGATCTTGCCACCCAAATATATTCGTTCTTTAATCTCTGCATCGGTTCTTCTCCGAAAATCCTCCTCAGTACATTTCTCTCCCATATTTTGTTGATTGTATAACTGTCTTATAAATGGCTAACTTTTCGGCTCTTGAGATATCTTCTGATCTCAATTTGCTTCCAAATGTTTCCTCTGGTCAAGCTTCGATTTCTCTGGTTTCTTGGTTCCTTGGTACCTTGGTTAGTCACTATCACTCCACTTTCAATTTTTTGAAATTATTTAGATCCTTTCCCATTTCCATATATGTGATTTTCTACTCTTAAAATCACACAATGTTGAAAGTTTGGTAATTATACACTTTCGCGGTCAGCTGGTTTTTTGGTTAGGTTAGGTTAGGTTAGGTTAGGTTAGATTGGCTCTAGAAAATCGAAAAATGGATGGATTTTAATGATCTTGGTTTCAAAATGTTCCATTTTATGGCGGATTTATAAAAAAAATTAGTAGAAATAGCTGGAATGAAAATTTCTCAAAGTTTTACTGTTTTAAATCGTAAAAAAAACGGTTTTGCAAAATAATCGTTTACAAAAAATTATGGTAATTATACACTTTCGCGGTCACCTGGTTTTTTGTTTAGGTTAGGTTGGCTCCAGAAAATCGAAAAATGGATGGATTTTAATAATCTTGGTCTCAAAATGTTCCATTTTACGGCGGATTTATAAAAAAAATACGAAAATTAAAGAAAATAAATATTTTTTACAGTTTCATGACTTTAAATGCAAAAAAAAATGACTTTCTACATATAATCCTTCGTAACTGTTTCTGACGTCGTGGAATCAAGTTCGTATATTTTTTTTCTCGCAATTTACATAAAAAAATGAATATTTTGATAAAAAAAGTTTTTCTACTATTTAAGGTTTAAAACTATTAAAAACCGCAAATCCAGCCACTACCCCCCGGGTTTTTCATAAATTCTTCGTAAAATGGAACATTTTGAGACCAAAATTATAAAATTTATCTATTTCTCGATTTTTAATGATCCAAAAACTATTAACATTGAAGAATATAGTACGAAACTATTCACGAAAATTGATTGTTTTTCATCGATTTCATATTAAGCTATAAAAACTGAAAAAATCATTCTTTTTTAATTTTTTTATTTTTAAATTGTTTATTAATTTATGTAGAATACAAAAAAAATATAAGAACTTTATCTGATAATGAGATAATTTTTTGTAAAGGATTATTTTGCAAAACCGTTTTTTTTTACGATTTAAAACAGTAAAACTATGAGAAATTTTCATTCCAGCTATTTCTACTAATTTTTTTTATAAATCCGCCGTAAAATGGAACATTTTAAGACCAAGATCATTAAAATCCATCCATTTTTTGATTTTCTAGAGCCAAAAAACCAGGTGACCGTGAAAGTGTATAATTACCGAAAGTTTTTCCAACAATGTCGGCAGCTATTATTATCGAAAATATAAAATAACCAAAATTTTTGTGTTTTCTGTGTCTAGGTGGAGACATCAGTTTTAAATTAAAAAAATCATCATATCAGTAAATCTCTCGATGAATCATTGTAAACAGTAAACAAAGATAATTAGTTGTATGGGATATGGAAGTGTAAACAGCTTTATTTACTTTCCGCGGAGTTTGAATAATTTGAAAAAAACATCGTTAAAATGAGATCTAGTAATTAGTAATAATAAAACTACTCTTTTTATACTACAAACAGATCTCGGCGACAAATAAAACACAGAGACAGATAGAGGTCAGTTCATTTCATTTGTTCTAAACGACGCTGTCATATTTTGAACGCATTACTGTCAATAATATCTCGATTATAGTTTGTTTACTACCACCACTACACCAACACTCGCAACTACACTATGTGATGCGCGTTCTGTTGAATCCACTTTCTTATTGTCGATTCTTGATGAGTTCTTAGCTTCATGTTTTTTGTGGTGAAGGAATTTAGGAGGTTAATTAAATTGTGTTGATTTACAGTAGCTAATCTAATTACGAGGCTTGTTCATAAAATTTTCACAATGAAAAACATCGTTAAAATGAGATCTAGTAATTAGTAATAATAAAACTACTGTTTTTATACTACAAACAGATCTCGGCGACAAATAACGCACAGAGACAGATAGAGGTCAGTTCATTTCATTTGTTCTAAACGACGCTGTCATATTTTGAACGCATTACTGTCAATAATATCTCGATTGTAGTTTGTTTACTACCACCACTACACCAACACTCGCAACTACACTATGTGATGCGCGTTCTGTTGAATCCACTTTCTTATTGTCGATTCTTGATGAGTTCTTAGCTTCATGTTTTTTGTGGTGAAGGAATTTAGGAGGTTAATTAAATTGTGTTGATTTACAGTAGCTAATCTAATTACGAGGCTTGTTCATAAAATTTTCACAATGAAAAACATCGTTAAAATGAGATCTAGTAATTAGTAATAATAAAACTACTGTTTTTATACTACAAACAGATCTCCGTGACAAATAACGCACAGAGACAGATAGAGGTCAGTTCATTTCATTTGTTCTAAACGACGCTGTCATATTTTGAACGCATTACTGTCAATAATATCTCGATTGTATTTTGTTTACTACCACCACTACACCAACACTCGCAACTACACTATGTGATGCGCGTTCTGTTGAATCCACTTTCTTATTGTCGATTCTTGATGAGTTCTTAGCTTCATGTTTTTTGTGGTGAAGGAATTTAGGAGGTTAATTAAATTGTGTTGATTTACAGTAGCTAATCTAATTACGAGGCTTGTTCACAAAATTTTCGAATTTTCACAATGAAAAACATGTTTTTTGGTATTGAATAATACACGTTTGGAAAGCTGAGACTTCTATCTGTTTTTCGAATTAATCGCCGTTTAGATGAATGCGTTTTTGCATCTTCTTTATGCCTGAATCGTAGAATCACTAGATCACAACCTACAAACCGCGTGCTGACGTGTTATTTGCTTGTTTCGATAACGACTTATTCATCTTCAGAGCCTGAAGGTAAAAAATCGCCAACGCTTCCAGTAATTCCAATTTGAATCATCTCTTGTTCAATATAAAGGATTTTCATGTTTTTTTTTCCATTTTCAGACACTAAATATTCCAAATTATTAGAATTTGAGATGCCTTTGAAGTATCCTACAGCTTTCCCACATATACAATTTCCCTCACAAAAAGATGATTCCAATATCGAAACTAATTATCTTTCTTCGGGTTCAATGAACTTTCGTTTGAATTCTGAGAATCCCAAACGACATGGTAATTTATGAAATAATTTATCCCATCTCAGCAATACGCTTTGAAGTTGTTAAAACGCCCGAAACGTTAATTAATCGCCGCTTAATCTTTGTTTAGGTAAAGGATGACGATTTCCTGTTAAATAAAATTATATCTATCAAAGTTTGTTGAACTCGAGTCTTTTAAAAACGTTGATGGATGACAGGTATCTGTTACATCCCCGAGTCGAGAATGGGGTGAAACCGCCTCCTCTTCTCAATTTTCAGGATATATTACGATACCAGTGCATAAATCATCTTTTCAGAGAGCTGTCGCCAAAAATTTCGCAACGTAAAACAAGTACACTTCATAAATTAACAGTTACACAATAACACCCCGTAATAGATGTCTATACTGAGTTTAATTTTTTATAATAAACTACATTCTTTGTTTTAAAGTAAAACTTCTACATTTTCGATTCTATCTGCCCTCGATATCCGCATTTCAAAGACTTCCGGTTTTTTTCATTATTGCTTTGTTTCCATTTTATAAAATGCGCTGCGTCAATTTCAATTTATCTCTTCAGTGTTGCCGCTTCTCGAATAAATCCAAATCCCTAGATATTTTTGTAATTTTTCAATTACATGTATCGAATTTGTAACTGTGCATACTGATTTTGCATCACTCTATGTTTTATATGTATTTCATCTGTTAGCTCTTCCTCTATATTCATCTTGACTAGGTATCTGTGATCTATTTGTTTTTCTTTCAGTACCTGTACCAATTCTTCATGTGGGACTCTGTCAAAAACCTTCTCGTAATCAATAAAACGGATGTTAACCAATCTGATGGGATAGTATCTGTGTTATAAATAGTATTTGTAATTGGTCTTCCTCAAACAGCTTAAGTATGTCCAGGTGCCTTGTTATTCTTCATATTTTTGAGTGCTGGTTTGATTTCTTCTATTGTTGTATCTAATCCACTTTCCAAATTCTTTTCAAAAAGTTGTTGTATATATTATATCAATCTTTCTAATTTCCTTTTATTCTCTATGATTATTTTCCCATCTTTATCTACTAATAAGCCGAAATTTTCATATTTTCGTTCTAATTCTTCCATCTCTTCACATAAATGATGTTTTTTCTTCCATCAGTGATAGTATTTCTTAAATCATTCATTCTATTTTCTTTTCTCCTTTTTTTTTGCAATATTTAATAGTGTTTTATAATTTTATAATTAAAATGTCGTTTATTTGTATAGTGTTTACGTGTTTCAAAATATCAAAGTTTGGAAATAACGTTTAAAGCCTATAAATGACCGTAATTTCAAATTTGCCGCCGAAGGTAAGATCAAAATGGCGGCTTACGTCATTAATTCGCTAGCGCGTGTTCCATATCTCTGTGGTCACACTCCGTACATAAACATTATCTATGATAGTTGTCGATGGTTTACTTCAGTTTTCAGATAAAAATTAGAAATTGATTGCTTTGTTATATCAATTATATAAACTTCAAGATGCATAATGTTTATTATTAATTTAAAGACTGGTATTATACATTTATATTCCTTTATGTGTATTTTCTTCATTAAAAATGTGGCTGCAGTTGTATACTGTCAATTTTTTGTGCTCTAAAAATAACATTCAAGTTTTTGTATTTATTAAAATAGACAACAAATGCCTGTATTTATTAAAGTGACACCCTATATATCTGTTTTTGCTGTTCAACCTTCTCAAGATGTTTCAATGTAGGCAATATTTTGTATTTAATTATTTACACTCCACATACTATCACTTCGTTTGGTTGATAATACACATTTTAACCTACAATTCATGATAATTTTGACAGGTATTGTTAATTCTACCTACGCTACACAGAAGTCGATGATATACCACTCCGACTATAAAGTTTATCTATGAAATTAGAGTACTTTTTCCACAGACCTAAGTATTGGTATGTTCTGTGACTTATTCTGTGATAAAACAAACAAAAAAAAGAAGAAGAACTAATCAGGAATTAGAAGAATCAGTTCATACATTATTTTAAAAAAATATTTCAATAAAAAGAATTCAATCGTAAATGTTATAATTTAAGAAAACAGAAATGATATTACTGATTTTATAGCGCTTTAATTCGTTTCTGAATCAAAAATTGCATGGTATTTTATCGTAGATTGAAAACTAGAAATAAATTGTTAACGTGACATTTCAATCACGTGCTTGAATTCACTTGTTCATAGTACAGGAAATTTCTTTAGTAACATTTAAGAAACTCGTATCAACGTCCGTATCAATTATTTTTTTAAACACTAGTCTAGCTACGATTTAATAAATAATATAACCACAAATTACGTTAGAACTGAGTTTTTATTAAATATTTCAATAAGACACAACAAAAATACTTATTTGTCACATTCATCAACTGATCAAATTTAACTGTACTATAAGAAATTAACGACAAACCTCGGAACTCTGCATTCCATCGCCTACCACAGAATATTAAATAGTGAACAATGAAGTCACGTTGTTTGATCTGTGATTGCGTAAGGATATTTTGGGTTTTCTAAACAGGTATTCTTGGAAATAATTTGTCACATTGGTAGTTATCGATTCTTGGAAAAGTTGGAAATTTAATCAACACAAATAGAAATACGTTATCATTTTGTGCGTGGTTTATGATTTTTGGTGAGAACCCCACGTATTGGCGGAACGTATTATATTCATTACATCAAAGAAAACGAATTAATCATTTTTTAAACGCAGTAAATATAAAAAAATCTCATCGGATTTTTGTGATTATTATCATATTTATTACCATTCTACGATGCAGACGATCTAAGTACCAAATTATACCATTCTCTCAGATCATCTAAAATATATTGACGAAGGATTATGTTGTTTGTTGGAAAATTTTGTTATTACGGTGATATTTTCGTATTGTCGCGCGCCGTGACCAGGGATAACTTTTATCCAAAATAAATCGGATAATAAAATGTAAACAGACATTTTCTAAAGCTCTATAAGAAGAGTAAACACGTCAATTATAATATATATGCCTAAATTTGATGTTATTGTACTGTAACGAAGCGATTGACTAGAAATTTCTGTTTAATTAGAACATGAATATGAATAGACGAAATTATGGCTTTTTGCCACCAACGGTGACGTAGAAAACACAATTCTAGGAAATTTTTGAGACAGTCATTATATTAAGTTGAGGGAAAAGACGTTAATTCTAATAAAATAATGTGTTTTTTTATACAACACAATACAATCACTGTAGCGAAAGCATCTTCTAGTTATGCAATCATCTATACTTCGGCATGTTTAAAGTATTGCCTAACTTTGCATTAAAAATATTTGTTATCTACTATTATTTTAGTATTAGATATACTTATGAGAGTTAGTAGTCAAAGATCATTAAACATTAGTGAGTCGAGGTAAACCTATTAAGAACTGATATAAAACTTTTTGAATCTACATTTAATTTAAACCCTACAAAATTTTCCTCGCAAGCTGTATTTATTCTTCAGAGTTAATATGAAAATATCTGATTTTTATGTGATTCTAGTACGTAAATATATCTCAAAATAATATTAAGTACACTATTTGTTCTTTAAAATCTAATAATAAATGACAAATATGTACAATAGAAATTTCAAAATAACATAGAAGTCAATTAAGCTTTCTGATCTGGAATATTTCATTCAACTCTTACATTGTGGACTCTTTTGGAATACAAATCATAGATATAAGTGATTGTTAGTTATTGCCGAAAAGAAACAAATCAAATTCAGTACTTTTTTATTAATAATGGTCATGCAGATTTCCAACACCTGTCAATTGTCAATAAAATCTAAGGTTTGTTCTTAGTAACTGCACTGGCAGAACTAGTTCAGGAAGTGTACACTAAAGCGTTCTTTGTAGCAGAACCAGCGCTAGTGTCACTGTTCTTTGTAGCAGAGCAAGGGAACTAGTTCACCCAGTTCACTGTACTGCTTGCATTAGGTCTTGAGTCGGTTCAGTCAGTGCAGTTCACGATAGTGCAATAAATGTAATCTGGAAACGGTGGCTTTACATTTTTTTCCATTTTTGTTAATATTACAAGGCCTGATTCACATCAAATAACTTCAAATACAACAAATACAACAATCAACAAATGCTCTATAATAATAAATAATTCTATACACTCATCAACTGGCCTGCACTAGTCCAGCTCAGTACAATTCCAGTGCAGCTACCAAGAACAAACCTCTAAGTACACTGACTAGAAGGTTACAGTTTCATTGATACCAATTGTATAAATATTTTTTCATTGTGTTTCTAAATCGTGATTTGAAACGTCGGCCATTTTATCGTTATGGACAAACAAAGATTTTATTTCATTGATGTATAGAGAATTGATTGTTTCAAGCGTTTTTTTATTGAAATAAATACGTTTGACCAAAAGAATGAGAATAAACCATAATTTTAAGGTAAATCACGCAATATTTGCTCCCCTAAACAATATGGCGGTTGCTTATGACGTCATCTATTCTAATATAGAAATCAAGAGAAAATTCTATAACTTTTCATATTTTTGTTTCTAAATCGTGATTTTAGGTCTGTTCTGATTGAAAATTAGTTCGTCTAGTTAATTGTTCAATTGAAGGTTCTTCTATCCATTGTAGCATGGCCTTTACCTCTATGATTTTACAGTTATATAATACTATAGGGATTCATTTAATGTTCTTGAACGAAAAGAAAGCAAGAAGAAGTCAGAAGTGATAAAAGTTCACACTTTTGATAAAAACAAAATGAAATCTAATCAATAGTGAGACAAAGACAGAAAGTAACATTTTTGTTGAGATTCATTGTTCACTATTGTACCCAGTCTAGTTAATTGTTCAATTGGAGGTTATCTTCAGTCCTTTGGAACATGGTCTTTACCTATATGATTATACAGTTATAGTTCTGGAGTACCCTCAAATCTTTGAAACCACCCTAAAGGATCTAGAAGAATAATGTAGAGGCTATGATTAGTTAGAAAAGCAAGAAGAAGTCAGAAGTGATAAAAGTTCAAACTTTTGATAAAAACAAAATGAAATCTAATCATTAGTGAGACAGAGACACAGAAAGTAACATTTTTGTTGAGACTCGTTGTTCAATATTGTACCCAGTCTAGTTAATTGTTCAATTGGAGGTTATCTTCAGTCCTTTGGAACATGGTCTTTACCTATATGATTATACAGTTATAGTTCTGGAGTACCCTCAAATCTTTGAAACCACCCTAAAGGATCTAGAAGAATAATGTAGAGGCTATGATTAGTTAGAAAAGCAAGAAGAAGTCAGAAGTGATAAAAGTTCAAACTTTTGATAAAAACAAAATGAAATCTAATCATTAGTGAGACAGAGACACAGAAAGTAACATTTTTGTTGAGACTCGTTGTTCAATATTGTACCCAGTTTAGTTAATTGTTCAATAGGAGGTTATCTTCTGTTCCTTGTCACATGGTCTTCACCTATACGATTATACAGTTATAGTTCTGGAGTACCCTAAAATTTTTTAAATCACCCTAACGGATTTAGAAGAATAATGTAGAGGCTATGATTAGTTAGAAAAGCAAGAAGAAGTCAGAAGTGATAAAAGTTCAAACTTTTAATAAAAACAAAATGAAATCTAATCATTAGTGAGACAGAGACACAGAAAGTAACATTTTTGTTGAGATTCATTGTTCACTATTGTACCCAGTCTAGTTAATTGTTCAATTGGAGGTTATCTTCAGTCCTTTGGAACATGGTCTTCACCTATACGATTATACAGTTATAGTTCTGGAGTACCCTAAAATTTTTGAAATCACCCTAACGGATTTAGAAGAATAATGTAGAGGCTATGATTAGTTAGAAAAGCAAGAAGAAGTCAGAAGTGATAAAAGTTCAAACTTTTGATAAAAACAAAATGAAATCTAATCATTAGTGAGACAGAGACACAGAAAGTAACATTTTTGTTGAGACTCGTTGTTCAATATTGTACCCAGTCTAGTTAATTGTTCAATTGGAGGTTATCTTCAGTCCTTTGGAACATGGTCTTTACCTATATGATTATACAGTTATAGTTCTGGAGTACCCTCAAATCTTTGAAACCACCCTAAAGGATCTAGAAGAATAATGTAGAGGCTATAATTAGTTAGAAAAGCAAGAAGAAGTCAGAAGTGATAAAAGTTCAAACTTTTGATAAAAACAAAATGAAATCTAATCATTAGTGAGACAGAGACACAGAAAGTAACATTTTTGTTGAGACTCGATGTTCAATATTGTACCCAGTTTAGTTAATTGTTCAATAGGAGGTTATCTTCTGTTCCTTGTCACATGGTCTTCACCTATACGATTATACAGTTATAGTTCTGGAGTACCCTAAAATTTTTTAAATCACCCTAACGGATTTAGAAGAATAATGTAGAGGCTATGATTAGTTAGAAAAGCAAGAAGAAGTCAGAAGTGATAAAAGTTCAAACTTTTAATAAAAACAAAATGAAATCTAATCATTAGTGAGACAGAGACACAGAAAGTAACATTTTTGTTGAGACTCGTTGTTCACTATTGTACCCAGTCTAGTTAATTGTTCAATTGGAGGTTATCTTCAGTCCTTTGGAACATGGTCTTCACCTATACGATTATACAGTTATAGTTCTGGAGTACCCTAAAATTTTTGAAATCACCCTAACGGATTTAGAAGAATAATGTAGAGGCTATGATTAGTTAGAAAAGCAAGAAGAAGTCAGAAGTGATAAAAGTTCAAACTTTTGATAAAAACAAAATGAAATCTAATCATTAGTGAGACAGAGACACAGAAAGTAACATTTTTGTTGAGATTCATTGTTCACTATTGTACCCAGTCTAGTTAATTGTTCAATTGGAGGTTATCTTCAGTCCTTTGGAACATGGTCTTCACCTATACGATTATACAGTTATAGTTCTGGAGTACCCTAAAATTTTTGAAATCACCCTAACGGATTTAGAAGAATAATGTAGAGGCTATGATTAGTTAGAAAAGCAAGAAGAAGTCAGAAGTGATAAAAGTTCAAACTTTTGATAAAAACAAAATGAAATCTAATCATTAGTGAGATAGAGACACAAAAAGTAACATTTTTGTTGAGACTCGTTGTTCACTATTGTACCCAGTCTAGTTAATTGTTCAATTGGAGGTTATCTTCAGTCCTTTGGAACATGGTCTTCACCTATACGATTATACAGTTATAGAATACTCTGAAGTTCCAAACAATTATCGTAGTATGTAGAATACCGTGGAACGTCCCTGAATGTGACATTTCAGTGCTTCACATTTTCTCTTTTCCTCCCAAACGATTTTCAAGAAATATCTCACAACCCCCCAAAATAAAATCACACACAGCAAACACTAAATTTATTAAAATTGCAAGAAAGGCACAATAAAAGATAAAATTTTCGATACAATATTATTTATTTCTAATTATAAAACTCAAAAAGTAGGACAGAATCCGATGGTAACGTTCCCGTTGATACCCATATCGTTGGATAAATCCCACGGTTCGTTATTGATTTCAATATTTTTGATGCATCCTATATACGGTGTTCTAGAATGTATACCTCGAACTTTCTTTATCAACCGATGTCCGCCGAGGAAGAGGGCGCTACCTGTATCTGTCGATAAAGCGTGCGGACCGATCCTCGGATCCGAATACAGATTATCCACCGATAAAGTAACAACATTCTTCGATTTAACGGCTAAAAAATAAAAAAATACAAACTTAACTTGTTCAAATAAATTACGTATTAATAATCACCTTGGATGTTGTGCCATTTTCCATCGCACAAATGGAACGTGTTGTTATTAGGAGGTATGAATACGGCGGTAATGGGCCCTTTTCCATTTTCCACGTGCAACCTCACCGTACCGTTCAACAATTCCAATACGTAATAATCTTTTTTACCGTGCGCCGCTATCAACACGCCGCTCTCCACCCTCGGTTTAATATCCAATTTGATATTAAACATTTGACCGACTTTAAATTTATCTTTCAGTTTAACGTAAGTCTCCATTCCGCCGCCGAAGTAAGTTCCCACTTCGACGTTATCGGTACAAGGAATTAATCCGTATCCGGCAGAAATATCCAACGGTTTGTTATTCATCGATATACTTCTGATACAACCGAAAAACGTCGCCGTCGTATTCAAATCGATCTGAGCGGAATTGTACAATTCGGGAGCTATACCGCCGATAAAGAACGGTAAACGCAAATTCAACATTAACGATTTACTACCGGCGGTGCTACCGGAAACCGTTTCCTCTTGATCTATAACCAATTTTCCGCTAGCTCCTTCCCGTTCGAATTCGACTAAATGCCATTTATCGTCGTTGTAAGTTCTATCGGATTTTAGTACGGCCGGTTCGCCGTCGGCTTTAAACACAAACATAACTTGACCTCCGGATAAATATACGGCGGCGTAATGTTTATGTTCTTGACTGGGCGCACGCGCGTCTATATCGGAAACGTAAAACATTACGCCCTCAGTTTCCCTAGTCCGAAATTCGAATCGAAAATCGAAAGCTTTCCTGTATTTTCCTCTGGCTACGTTAAATTCTAATCGACTACCGTTATGCGTTCCGAATCTATAACCGACGATTTTTATATCTTCCCGTTGAGGATTCGGCGATAAAGCGCATTGATCGGTACGAGGAGGCGGTACCGTAGTAGGCGGTAACGTTCCAATACGTCTAGTAGTTGTAGGTTCTTGTTCGATAACAGGCGGTTCGGCTTCGATTATAGGACCCTCGGTTTGAGGCGGATTTATCGGTCTGAAATCGTTACCGCCGTCTCCGCGTACGGTGACGTATTCTTCGTTTACGTTCACCGTTGTTATTTTCGATATTTCCGTCGTATAATAATCGTTAGTTTCTATAGGTTTCAATTCGGGTAACGGATGATTTATATCTTCGGGTTCGTCTAAAACGCATTTATCCAATATCTCCGTATGTCTATCGGTGGTGTTGGCGAAATTTTTAACTTTACCGTTTACCGTTAAATCGGCTATACAACCGTAAAACGCTCTATTAGACGCAACGGCGTTCGATTGAGGACGGATTTTATTCGGTAAACCCCCAACGTAAAGACTGGATATTAAAGCGTGTATAAAAGGCGGCGGCGCGTCGGTCACTTCGCTTTCTTCGTCGTCTATATCCATTCTTAAATAGGCGTTTTTATGTATTACCGAAACTACGTGCCATTTACTATCGTTGAAAGCTCCTTTTGAGGTTAGTTTGATTTTTTGATCGACCAATATTAAATAACCGTCTTTTAACGATAGAGAAATACTATTTTCTTGCGTTTGATCCGAAACGTAGAATATTAGACCGTCTTTATCGCTCGTTTTAAATTTAAGACTCATATTAAATTCGTTGGTTAAAGATAATTGATCCCAACCGACGTAATGATCGTTATCTTTACCGAACGAAACCATCGATGACCATTTATCCGGACAACCGGGTTCGACGTTGAAAGCTTTTATATTATTCCTCAAATCTATAGATTCCGCGTTTATCGTCACGTTAACGATACATCCGTCGAATCTAATTTCCGTCACTTCCGGATAATTATGTCTATTCGGATATCCGCCGAACGAAATTGTATCTATATATTCCAAGGTAGTACCGGTGATGTCTTTGGTCCGATCGATGACGTCCTCGGTATCGACGATTAATTTCCCTTTAGGACCGTCCCTTATCGCGGTTATTTTATGCCAATTACCGTCGTTGTATTTATTACTGGTTACCCATTTTTTAGTTTCGCCTCCTAAATTGTATTGAAACAATATTTTACCGTTTTGGATTTGAATCGATATGAAAGTTTTTTCTTTTCCGGCTAAAAATAATAATCCTGTAGGTGTGTACGTTTTGAAATTCAATTGGATCGTGGATTTCGTTCTGATTCGTAACGATCTCGATTCTAATATGGCGTAACCGTTACCGTTGAATCTATAACCGTTGCTCGGTGCTAGATTCACTAATTTGTTTCGTTCTACGGCTCCGTGATTGTTTTCGTAACCGTAATTGAAGTTCCACAGGGATACGGGGGTGTTACCGATGACCAAATCTTCCATTTCTCCATCGAACGATCGCGAATCTAAACCTTCGGGTACTTGGTAATTGTTCGGTATACTTCCGACGAATATTCTCGAATGTTTATCGTCCAAATTGAATACGGTGTAAGGGCCGGATAGGGATTTTTCGTTTGTCGTTACAACTTCGCTGCCGTTTTGTAGTTCTTCTCGAATAGAAAGCTTGGCGTTGAATCCGACCCTAAAAAAATAAAATTCACTATTACAATAAAAACTAACCTAAATTTAATGTCTAATTTTTCTCATCATACTTTTTTTATAGAAAATTTATAATTCAAAATAATTAATGCTAATTCAGACGATCAATAAAATTCAATTAATTCGAGAGTGATCAAAATGTTTAATTTCTAGGTTATGTCTCGTTTATTGCATGTCACAATACGTAATTTTGAATAGAAAAAAATGGACAAACAATTTTTTCTAATTCATATTTAAAAGCTGAGCTTGTTCCGTTTCTTTTGACATCTCGATAATGTTCAATAGTATAAGGTCTTTTATTAGAAACACTAAAATATTTACTATAAACACGAACATAAACGTCACAAAAATCACTTTGAAACCAAAAGCAACATTAATAAAGTAAATTTGGAAACAGAATTATGAAATTAAATCAACTTCTTTTTATTAAATTTCAGTTATAACCTTATATTAAATAACACGAGAGATAACCCAATCAACTGTATATTGCATCCTAAAGGCGGATTTTAGAATCAGCTGTTTAAAAATAATCAGTTGACCGACCATAGATTAACTGATAATCATTGAGGCCTGTAGTAATTCAGCTAACGACCAATATTGGTTAAGACCATTATTATAATAACGACAAGAAGAAGTATAACACTATTAATAATTGGAGCTCAAGTTTATTTATTTATAACCATTTAGTTTTCTTTATTTTTTAGGTAATTCCAAAAATTTTTCTAAATAAAATTACGAGTCCAATAAGACAATTTGAGAATCAGAATTTTATAAATAAGAGAATTATTTCATTTAAATTGTTATTATACATTTTGAATTTACTTCTAAGAAGATTGGTCAGTAGTTCAAATGAACCAAGCAGGAAAAATTTCATAAACGTAATAACTTTTGAAATATTTTTTTTGTTGAAATAAATTTAAAAAGAAAAAATAAATACCTTTCAATTATATATTGGTACCAATTGTTGTCGGCTACGTATTTTTGATTAATAATTTGTTCATTTCCATTGCCAATGTTAAAGTTTAGTACTGGATAACCATTTTGAATTATAAGTGCCATGTAATCTTCCTAAAAATAAGAGATAATTGATTTTTTCTCATGTCTTCTCTAAAGCATTGTCTTAGGATATTCTGGTAATACCCATTGCCATATCAACCATCTCATGTGAATACTTCAGTGAAATAAATAGATCTGCATTCTCTTGGTTACTGAAGAATATGATTCCATTTCAATCCAACTTAATACTTACTTATAAATATATTCCCAGTAGCTTTCATCTAGATCCATTGATTGCTAGATATTCTTGTTGTTGTTGAAATCCCAGAAAACTTAGTTTCTTTCAAAGCACTGCTTTGCAATGATTTTTTTCATTGTGTAGAAAAAAAGTGGAACTCGAATATTTTTTAAAATGTATACAATTCCATTTTTATTGTAGAAATTATACTTTCATTCCACCAATTCAACAAAATAGTTCAAATGATATTATAATTAAAATAATATTTTTACTCTACTTACTGTTTTTTGTTTGGGTATATTTGTCGCATTGGGATTTCCAATGTAAAATATAAGTCCTTGACTTTCTTGAGTCTTGAAATACCCAGAAAATTTGGAAGAAGTACTCAAAGCCTCAAGATTCTTAGGATTCCTTAGTTCCAATGTGGTATTAGTGAAAAATTTAACCCCTACTTTAATTCTATTAGCAATATCTCGTGCTAGATCGATCTGTTGAGTCAATTTTTTAACATTAGCCCTTATGGCATCGGATTTTTGTTTGTAAGTAGTCTGTAGTACCGGTAATTCATCAAGACTCTTCAAAACAGGTGGGAATTTCTCATTAACTGCATTTATTTGTCTTTCAGTTTGTTCCAAATTTCTATGCATATCATCTACTTCTTTTGGCAATAACTGAGCTTGTTCTGTTTCTTTTGGCAACTATAAAAATAAAAATAAATAAGTTATAAGATATTTAAATAAACAAATAAACTTACATCATTATAATTGCTTGACACAATCCCTTTAACTTCTCGAACAGACCACAAAGCATCTTCGGCATTTTTTGCAGCTACTTTATAGCCCTCCTCCAGATCCTGCACCTGCAGATTTTCCAATATATTCTGAATCTCTTTCAACATTTGACCAGCATCGTTTAACAGCTCCTCCACAGGCACATACTTCTCAGTGGCATTTTTCAGTTTTGGTTCTAATTGATCATTGGTAAACTGCTTTAATTCATAAGAATCATCTAAAGCTCTGTCAGAGTTAGTTTCTGCATCATTGGTACGTTCCTGTACGTTATTAAGAATTTCAGCTGCATGATTGGTATCATTTTTAGCGCTGTCCGCTGCTTCTTTGGCGCTTCTAACAGCTGCTACTATATCTTTATAAGCTCTAGCCGCTTTGACGGCATCTTGAGATCCAAATTGAGATTCTGACAAAATGTGTTCCAGCTGTTGAACTCTTTCAGATAAAGTAGAGGCATGTTCTTGTACTTGAGGTTTTAGAGCTTCTATAGTTTCCAGTTCTAATTTGTTATTGTCTAAGTTTGTACCGAAATCGTTATTCAAAGATTCTAAAGCATCGGGAGCGTCTAATAAATCTTTCAAATTTTTAACAGATACTTCAAGTAAATTGGATGCATTGGCTAAGAATTTATCGGAATCGTCTAAATTTACTTTAGATTGAGTTAATTTATCTTCAATATCATCTAATTTATTTTTCAATCTATCTTTCCTAGAATAGGATAAAATTCAAACAAATTAGTTCAATATTATTGTAATAAATCTTTTTGAAATATTAAATTGATCATTTATAGACCTACCCTCGTATACAAAAAATATAGATGTTCCTATTTATATGTAAATTTTCAACTATTCAGCTAAACGGAAACTGTATTCTAAAAATATAACAGTTTACGATAACTAACATCTGTTTAGCTGATAAAGCATTTTGGAAACTAACGACCTTAAATTATCTACGGAACATGTGTTTTATTTTTTTATTTAGATAATCATGGTTCATAAGCCACACCAGTGTCGGATATACTTGTGCATAAAAGGCCACGTGGAAAAGAAACGTTCGGTAAAATAAGAAGAATTAACGTCAAAGTCATTTACTTGTCATTAACTTTTGTAAATAAATAGGTTAAGTGATTGTTTCAACAGTACTAATGTTGCCCACTAAAGGGTATTTTCAGGATATTGAATGTCCTTATTATAATAGTTCGTGCGGTAGACCATACTGTCACTTTAGACATCGAAAAAAACAATCCGAACATGTCGAAGAAGTTGTTGCCGCATCGGAAAATGAAACAATTCCTGTGGTACCTACATATAAACCAACTCCAAAAAGTCAACTGGCAAACATTCAGAATATTAGAAGTCACATACCGATTAGTTACGTACCGGATCTAGCATTTAGATCAGACAAAAAATATAGGCCTACAACTAAAACAGAAAATCCAACTTATAAACCTACACCTTTGAGTATTCTTTCTAGTGTTAATAGGAATCAGTCCCTGCAAGATGGTAACAAGGAACATATAGAAGTTATAAACGAGATTAAACAAAATATAGCTAATGTCGAATATGACCCTACAGTATCATTTCAACCTGCTCAAGATATAAACTTTGAAGATTTATCTAGTGAATTTGATTTAATAGATGAGATAATTAATTGTACTGGCAAAACTTCCAATGTAAATAATACTAACAAACAAAAAGGATCAGTTAGTCAAAAGTCCACTAATGACTACAGAAAAGATGATTCTGAAAAAACTAAGACTGATAAAAGCAGTAATTCCACAACAGATGTTTCAAAGAAGAAAGTAGATGATTCATTCACAATTGAACATAATGAAAATGATAGAAAAAGTACATTCAAGGAAAATGTGATTAATAAAGAATCTAGTCATCATCAAAAAAATAAAGAAGGTAAAAGTCCGAGTCACGAAACAAATCAAAAAGATAAACATAAATTGAAAAACAAAGAGAAAGACTCTGGAAAAACAAATAAGGACACAAAAGAACATAAGGATAAAGATGCTTTAGAAACATCAAAGAAATCTAAAACAGAATCAACAGATGTGAAACATAAAAGCAAGGAAAAGGAAAAAAGTAGATCAGAAAGTAAATCGAAAGAAGAAAAATCACATTCTAGCAATAAGCAAGATGAAAAAGATCACCATAAGGCTAAGACAAAAGGGAGTAGTGAAAAAAACAGTCGAAATAAAAGTAAAGATAGCAGCAAAAAAGGAAAAACTGCTCCTAAAGAAAGAAGCAGGAGTAGAAGTGCAGAACACAAAAAGAATAAAGCAACAAATGATGACTCGAGGAGTAGTAGTAAAGAGCACAAAAAGAATAAATCTGCAAGTAAAGAAAGAAGTAGAAGCAGAAGTAAAGAACGCAAAAAGAATAAATCTGCAAGTAAAGAAAGAAGTAGAAGCAGAAGTAAAGAACCCAAAAAGAAAAAAGAAAAGGCGGCTAGCAAAGAAAGAAGTCGTAGTAGAAGTAAGGAGGGGAAACATAAGAAAGATAAGAAGAGAAGTAAAGATAAAAGTCCTAGTGTAAGCAAGGAACAAAAAAATAAGAGGGAAAGTGATAAGAAGTTAAAAAATAGTGGTAAAGGTGAAAAAGAAAAATCCAAGCATAGTAAGTCTGGTGAAAATAGTAAATCTAGCAATAACACAAAGTTAGATGATTTTAATTTGTTTGAAAATAATACTCTTGACTTTGACTCAGATATTGAACTCAATGAGGATGAAACAATGCTAGAATGTTACAGGATATTCAATGAATATAAACCTGAAGAAGTGAAACCACATCCTCAAGTTTCCCAAGAAGCAACACCTGCAATAAATGTGGAGAACGAATATCATGGCAAAAAACGAATAGCACATTCAAATGTTGATATTTTATTCAATGTACCAAAACATACACCAGTCAAACCAAATATTGTACAAACACCTGGTCAGATATTAGCCAATAGATACAAATTGGCTAAACAAATGCAAGCAAATAGAGAGCAAGAGTTGCTCATAAATGAAGTTCAACAAACAACAGTGGTGAAGAGACCTGCACCTTCCCTTCTAGAAGCAGCTAGGGAGAGGAAGAGAATGAGGGAAATGGAAAAGCCAAAAAGTACAAACTTAGTAGATGATATACTAAAAGGTACAAAAACAATTACCTACACACCAACACAAAAGTTGATGTCTAAAAAAATTACTCCTGTCCACAATGTTCTGGCAATAACTAAAGCAAAAGCAATGATACCGAAAATAAATCCAACAAAATCTATTAAAACGATTGCACAGACTCAAAAAAGTGGCAGAGTAGCTCATGTACCTGATGTGTCATTGAGTGATATTCCTGATGTTTTCAATGCAGATAAATCAAAACTTCCCATCAATGTTAGAACTCGATTTTTAACAATGATTGCAGACGAATGTGTTAAAATGTATATATCAAAAGAAGAAGCTTATTCGCGAGCACTAAAAGAAGAATTTAGTTGTTACGAAAAGTGTAAAGTATTAACATCATATAGAAACTCTGCAATGTTAGCAGTTAATAGGTTAAGGAAAGAAATTCAAGAAAGAAATAAAAACGGATTAGGTCTTATCGGTATCGGTGAGGATGAAGAAGGAAACACAGAAGAAAGTAAAGTGAAACAGTTTTATAACCAAATTAAAAAGTGGGTTTTAACTGAAGAAGAATTGGATATACATGGATATCCGAGGCAGACCAATGAATTTGGTGTTGCTATTATTAAAAATTTCAAGAGTACATTTCCATCTAACCTAGATGAAAATCAAAGGATATGTTCAAGATGTAACAAGATATATCAGGTATTTAATTCATGTTTATCCTTTGCGGTATATTTATTTAACTAAACTTATAATAATTGTAGAGTTATAAAGTTATGACTGTTATTTATTTCGTTGTAAAGTAAGTAAGGACTATGTAATTTATTTTAGATAATAAATATCACCAAATGAATTGAAAAATTTTATTTGAATTCCAATGGTATAAGAAAAATTTCATGAATCAAACCATGATTATAAAAAATATTTATTGCTTCTAATGAATTATAAAGTTTGATTTATTTCTTTAGGTTGATGATGATGGTTGGCCACTTTTTGATGAAGAATGCTGTTATCATCCTTTAAAAAAACGTACAATACGGGGTGAACAAACTTACCTTTGCTGTAGAACAAGTGACGAAATGGGTTGTGCCACATCAGATACCCACGTCTTCGATGGCTACACTTCAGCTAAATTAGAAGGATTTCAAACAACCATGGATTCTGACATTGAAGGAGATCCAAGAAGTCACAGTGTTTATGCGTTAGATTGCGAAATGTGCTATACCACAAAAGGTTTAGAATTGACTAGAGTGACAATAGTGGACATTGAATGTAAAACTGTTTATGAATCTCTAGTGAAACCCCTCAATCCAATCATAGATTATAATACCAGATTTTCCGGTATAACCAAAGAACAAATGGACAAAACTAGTACCAGTATTCTTCAAGTTCAAGCCAATATATTGCACTTGTGTAACTCTATGACTATTTTAGTAGGACACAGTTTGGAATCTGATATGAAAGCTTTGAAAATTGTACACGGCATGATCGTCGATACTTCGGTGTTGTTTCCACATAAAATGGGACTGCCTCATAAGAGAGCTTTAAGAGTTCTAGCTAGTGAGTATCTTCGCAAGATTATACAGAATGATATAAGTGGCCATGACAGTGCCGAGGATGCTGTGACTTGTATGGAACTATTGAAGTGGAAATTAAAATCAGACGCGAAAATTAAACATTCTTAGTTGTATTGCGAGTGTTTGTTAAAATTGATTTCGGCAAAACTTCTTTTCTCATTTAAAAGGTCTAATATATAAATTGAAATTAAAGGAACCTGAATGTTATTTCGATTGTGTTTCCTTCAATTAATGGATCAAATCTAGTAGTTGAATAACTATCGTTAATAAAATAATTTTATTTTCTGAATTTTGATTTCATTTTTCCAATTTATGTGTACGAGGGTATCGTTTTAATTTTCATAATGTGTTAAATGGTTTTAACTATTAGATTTGTGCAATTTTCAATCATTTTGAGAATTTTATAGTGTTTCTTTTTCATTCGGTTCTTTATTCGATTATTGTCTTCTTAGTCCTTTCTATTTCGATTGCTCTAAATGTTAAAAATGGTCTGTACATCAATTGAAATTTTTTTCAATTTATCTAAATCATTATAACTCTAATTATTTCATGTTTCGCTGTCTCTCTGCTTGAAATATTCTTTTAATTTTTCTATTCATCTGTATATTTGAATAAAAAAGGAGTGAAAAACAGATTTTTATCTAGAAAACAATTAGAAGATCTGTTTTAATACCAGTATTTCCTTTTCTAGGCATGTTTCGAATCTCATAGCTGTTTCCTATTTTTTGGTTTTGTTTTCCAGTCTTGAATTCCTCTCTCTGCGTACCATATTTCTCTTGGACCATTATTTGTTCTTTCTCAGCCATAATTTTCCTTTCTTTTTACCCCCTGAGTAATTTCCTTTCTCATATATATCTAATTTCTCTTCCTCTGTTTTGTTAAGATCCCACATAACTCACTATTGGTCTTATTATTGTTTTATAGAGATGTTTTTCTGGAGATTTTTTAGAACTTATTTAATTTAGTGTTATCCTTGCTTCTATGTTTCCTCAATCGTTACCGTAGTCCTTGATGTTTCTATGAAGACCTGGCAAAATTCCTTCAGCTCATTCTGTGGTTTCGAAAGGATTTCTACTATGCCAGTAGTTATGATGTTCTGCTTAAACCGATAAACTGTGTTAAATCAGTGGTGGCTTGAGTTGTGCTACAATATGTGTACATAGGTTGTGTGCAGTATTGCGGAAAGTTTTATTTCGATTTTCTATATATTGAGACACATGGATCATTGCCAAATAGACATACCTTCCACTGGTGATCTTATCAACCTATACTTTTGCTCTTCGATGTATTAGGTCCTGTTGCAGGCATTCTAAAAACCCTCTGTTACCATCACAATAATTGTGCACAACCTTTAGGGGGTAATATTATGGTTTTGGTTAACTTCGGGGGGAGTTTTGAAGTTTTAATTTTAAAATAAACAGTTTGATGTGTTTTAGTACATTCTAATATTAACACAGAAGGTGGAAATATCACGTGAAAATAAAATTAAAATAAAAAAACCAGTACTTAGTTCTTTTATTAAAAGTTTTAAGACGATTTTTTGTTGGGGAGTGTATGTGTTGTATTATTCTGTCATCTATCATTTTTTTTGCTATCTACATCTTATTTTGTATTTATAAATGTTTTTACAAACAAAATCGAATTCCAAGGTTATTGAATAAAATTACTATCAACCTAATATACTGGATGTCCCATTAGACAAAACGCAGAAAGACCTTTTAATAGAAAACGATACTTTTGTCGAAGATCCTTCTCTTCTTATTGTAAATATAAGATTTAATTTATTTTTTTTTATTAATATTCTTTTTTTCAGTGATAAATATTAATTTTATAAATTTTTATTCATTTATAATTAGTACATTGAAAATTTTTTCATGTTCAATTTTGAGTTTAATTTGTTAATTAAGATAATAAATACATTGACTAGCAAATATTGTAAAATGCCTCAATGTATAGTGATGTTTATGAAGAGTTACTATGTTTTTAATAAAAATGTGTAAAACTTGTGTATTTTCCAAAATTTTAAACATTCTTACCTTCATTAGAATTTGATTTACACTATCACACAAAAGCAATTATTTTAATATTCTTTAAATTCATCCTGTATGGAACTATTGAACCTTTTTATGGTGTTATTTAGAACAAATCCATACGATGTATCCCCCCACAAGATAAATTCTAATGAGACTTATCACAATTATAACATATGTACACAAACCCTGGTCTTAAATGGGGAGATTTACTTTGAAACGTTCTGGAATTTTTTAAAGCGACAATTTTTTAAAAGTTTCATTTTTTTATCACTTATTTAAGTACAATCCATTTTTTTCTTTCCAATTTTGTCTGAGAAAATTGGGGGGTTTAATTCTATTCATTTTAATTTTGTCACTAGGTGTGAAGAAATGACACTCCAAAAGTTAAATTTCAATACTTGATGCTTTCAAATGAAATTATCTTCTTTTTTTGTTCCAAAAGGTCCTGCATCTAAACATGGAGCAGAAAATCGTTCAGATAAGGATAATTATATGTGAAATAGTCCTTTATAAAAAATTTTGTCAATATGAGTGAAGAAATGACACTCCGGAAGTTGTTTTAAACATTTGATGCTTCCAAATGAAATTGTCTCCTTTACTTTTATTCTAAAAGGTCCTTCAGCTAAACATGAAGTAGAAAATCATTCAGATAAGGATAATTATATGTAAAATAGTCCTTTATGAGAAATTTTGTCAATCTGAATTAAGAAATGACACTCCGTAAGTTGGTTTTAAATATTTGATGCTTCCAAATGAAATTGTCTCCTTTACTTTTATTCTAAAAGGTCCTTTAGCTAAATACGGTGTAGAAAATCATTCAAATAAGGATAATTATATGTGAAATAGTCCTTTAGAAAAAATTTTGTCAATATGAGTGAAGAAATGAGATTCCTGAAGTTGGTTTTAAATATTTGATGCTTCCAAATGAAATTGTCTCCTTTACTTTTATCCTAAAAGGTCCTTTAGCTAAACATGAAGTAGAAAATCATTCAGATAAGGATAATTATATGTAAAATAGTCCTTTATGAGAAATTTTGTCAATCTGAATTAAGAAATGACACTCCGGAAGTTGGTTTTAAATATTTGATGCTTCCAAATGAAATTGTCTCCTTTACTTTTATTCTAAAAGGTCCTTCAGCTAAACATGAAGTAGAAAATCATTCAGATAAGGATAATTATATGTAAAATAGTCCTTTATGAGAAATTTTGTCAATCTGAATTAAGAAATGACACTCCGGAAGTTGGTTTTAAATATTTGATGCTTCCAAATGAAATTGTCTCCTTTACTTTTATTCTAAAAGGTCCTTTAGCTAAATACGGTGTAGAAAATCATTCAAATAAGGATAATTATATGTGAAATAGTCCTTTAGAAAAAATTTTGTCAATATGAGTGAAGAAATGAGATTCCTGAAGTTGGTTTTAAATATTTGATGCTTCCAAATGAAATTGTCTCCTTTACTTTTATCCTAAAAGGTCCTTTAACTAAACATGAAGTAGAAAATCATTCAGATAAGGATAATTATATGTAAAATAGTCCTTTATGAGAAATTTTGTCAATCTGAATTAAGAAATGACACTCCGGAAGTTGGTTTTAAATATTTGATGCTTCCAAATGAAATTGTCTCCTTTACTTTTATTCTAAAAGGTCCTTTAGCTAAATACGGTGTAGAAAATCATTCAAATAAGGATAATTATATGTGAAATAGTCCTTTAGAAAAAATTTTGTCAATATGAGTGAAGAAATGAGATTCCTGAAGTTGGTTTTAAATATTTGATGCTTCCAAATGAAATTGTCTCCTTTACTTTTATCCTAAAAGGTCCTTTAGCTAAACATGAAGTAGAAAATCATTCAGATAAGGATAATTATATGTAAAATAGTCCTTTATGAGAAATTTTGTCAATCTGAATTAAGAAATGACACTCCGGAAGTTGGTTTTAAATATTTGATGCTTCCAAATGAAATTGTCTCCTTTACTTTTATTCTAAAAGGTCCTTCAGCTAAACATGAAGTAGAAAATCATTCAGATAAGGATAATTATATGTAAAATAGTCCTTTATGAGAAATTTTGTCAATATAACACTTCAAAACACGGATTTTAATATTTGATACTCTTGAGGGAAATTGCATGTTAAATATTTATCCTTGAAGGTCATTTGGAGATACATATAAGTATATTTATATATTTAATAGTCCTTTATGACAAATTTTGTCAATATAGGTTAAAAAACGACCCTCAAATATAAACGGATACACATTCTAACCTAACCTAACATTCTGTATTATTTTTTTTTTGTTATAAATGTTTTTGGGCAAATTTTTCTTTATACTTTTTGAAATAATTTGATATTATGAATTATGATAAATCAGAATATTCAAACATTATTATGTTTTTTGTCCCCACTTTAATCTCAATAATAATATCGGTTCAATTTATTTTACTTACCCTATCTTACCAATAATGTCTTCAGCTTCTTTAGCCATGTTAAGTGAGAATTGTGTGTGATTATACAAATTATCCAGTTTTTTATTGAAATTCTTCAAGTTATCTTCGACTTCGTCGACTTGTTCCTTCAAATTTTCAACTGGAATTTTAAATTCGGTGACGTTTTTTAACAGATCAACAACTTTTTTCAACGAATTGTTAGCGATCGCATTAGGCTGGGTTAAATTATAAGTTTTCATGATATCTAAGATCGCTTCGCCTTCTTTAAGTGCCTTATCAACTTCGTTTCCTGGAAATAAAATAAAAACCTTAGCGTTGGGAACAAAAGCAGTTATGAACCAAATGACTAAAAATGCTCTGTTATAGCATTCTATATATTTTCTAAATTTTACATTTTTTGATATTTATGATTAAAGGAAATATTCACAACAATACTGATTCGAATTAAATTGAAATTTCATGAAATTTTTATTAATTAAAAATATTGTAAGTAAATAACGTCAGTTGGTTCATAATAGCTGTTGATTTTTTTCAATAAAATATATAAAAAAAATAATTTCACCTGCTTGTTCATGTAATTCGGTGAATATTTTATCTATATCCTCGGCGGTTTTAATAGCTTCTTCTTCAACTAATGATATTTCATCGAGCAATTCTTCTATTTTATTTTTTATAGTTTCGGATTTATTTTTATATTCTTCGCTATTTTCTAACGAATAATTAGACTGGAAAAAAAACAGTTAAACAATAAAAATCGATATTTCTAATCAATTAATACAATTTACCTTTCTATTTAAAGCCTTTGCGTCCTGTTCCAAACGTTCCACTTCTTCTAATGGATTATTCAAGCTAGTATCACTTGGATTAATCTCGTCCAATTTCGGTTTTAGATTTTCCAATTGTTCACGCATATTTTCCAATCTTCTTCTAGTAAAATATCCCGATTGGGTCGTCTGAAAAAACGATAATAAAAAAAATATATAATCGAGGATCATTTATATCATTAAACTTACATCAAAATCATTTATAATTGGATCTATAAGTTCGGCTAATAAATCCGTGTCGTTTAAGAGAGCATGGTGACAAGTATCGCATCTGTGGCAACCGAAGTTAGGCTCGAAAGCCCATCTGTGCGGACACTGATCGCATTTCTCGCCGATGACTCCTTCGAGACATTCGCATTGTCCCGTAAGGGCGTTACAACCGAGTCCTAATGAATATTCACTTTTACATCCGCAAGCTGGAAACAAAAATGAAATTAATCGAAAAGTATTACGGAATATTTGTACGCTTACATATGCATCCTTCGGAAGTGTAATTCCAAAATCCCGCGGCGCATCTATCGCAAGTCCTTCCAGTAACTCCCGGTTTACATTTACATTGTCCCGTTAGATCTTCGCATTGATTACTTTCCGATGCTTCGCCGCACTTGCACGGCTGGCAACCTCGACCGCTTTGGAAACCGTAATGTTCAAATTCGCATCTGTCGCATTTTTCGCCGATCACGTTGGATTTGCACACACATTTCCCCGTATAACTGTCGCACAGATCGGTTCCTTGATCGTCGCATATACAAGCTACGAAATGACAATTAAGACAAAAATAAAAGACACCGTAATATTCGCAACTCACGTTGACAGTCTTTTAAACCGACGGCATCTCCAAAGAAAGTCGGCGCACATTGAGCGCATTGTTCTCCGTAGGTGTTATTGAGACATTTCAAGCAGGCTCCCGTTACGGTATCGCAGGAAGATGGATCTCTCGGATTTATATTCCCGGAACATTGACAAGGTTTGCAATAATCGCCTAAAAACGATTTTTAATCATATACCAATTCGAACATAAGGATGACCTGTATCTCAAAAATTCTTCGGTTTGAGACAGTGTAATTGTGTGAAAACAGTGTGTTCAGAATGAATATCACCGACGGTTCCAAAAATTGAACTACTGAAAACGGAAGGAAAAGATTTTTGGACCTGTTGGCGAAAACGGTACACGGAGGATCCGGAGTAATGCCGAGCGGAGCCGGATTTGGTGGCGTTTATCCGGGGAGCGCTTCTGAAGTTGCTGGGACACGTGGAGAGGATACCTTCTGATCGATACCCGCGCAGAGTTACTGGAGGACGGCGACTGGGAGGAAGTCCGCGCCTTCTGCGCTTGGATGACGTCGAGGCGGACCTGATCCAGCTAGAGGTTCGACGTTGGAGGCACCATGCTCAGGACAGGAAGGATTATTGAGAAGACCACCAGTCATGGGTCAATAAAAATCTTCTACAAGCTCGAAATGTATTTCTTCGGTACAGAGACGGTTCAAAGTTAGCGCAAGAATCTAAATGGAGCATTAATGGACCAAAATGCAAGCTCTCCACCATCATATAGTTGCTGAAAGTTATTGAAAGCACGTCCAAACTAATGTGGAAATGCAAACAAACTCTAAAAGCATCCACGAAAAACGAAGTAACTCCAATGTGGCTACCAGGGTATACCAGGTAATGAGGAAGCAGACACAGTATTGCCAAAAGAGAAGCAATGACTCCCCACCTAGTACCAGAGCCGTACTGTGACCTCGTGAGATGTGAGATCTTACTGGAGGCACCCTCGAGGACTAAGACAATTAGAAAGTTTCTCAAAAAGCCCGAAGAACTTCACGAGATGACTAGAAACGAGATCAAACTGGTGGCCGATCTTCTGATGGGTCACTGGCCCGTGAAACAACATTTAAGACCATAGAGCATCTACTCTAAGAATGTCCTGCTCGTTTCACCAAGAGGTTTGAGTACCTTGAAGAAACAGCACTAAAAACTTGGGAATTGGGGCAGAAAAACCCCCAAAAACTAGTCTCCTTTGGAAGCAAAGCAAAAGACACAGATTCTTGCACAAAATATCTTCTAGGTATAAGTGTAGGAGCCAAAACAATCCACAAATAAAATAATGGCTCCATAACGCTGCCTTGTAGTACCCCAGATTTAATCGAGAGGCGCACAGTCTAGGCCTAAGACAATTAGAAAGCTTCTTAAGAAGCCTGCAGAACTTCTCGAGACGACTAGAAACGAGATCAAACTGGTGGCCGATCTTCTGATAGGTCACTGGCCCGTGAAACAACATTTAAGACCATAGAGCATCTACTCTAAGAATGTCCTGCTCGTTTCACCAAGAGGTTTGAGTACCTTGAAGAAACAGCACTAAAAACTTGGGAATTGGGGCAGAAAAACCCCCAAAAACTAGTATCCTTTGGAAGCAAAGCAAAAGACACAGATTCTTGCACAAAATATCTTCTAGGTATAAGTGTAGGAGCCAAAACAATCCACAAATAAAATAATGGCTCCATAACGCTGCCTTGTAGTACCCCAGATTTAATCGAGAGGCGCACAGTCTAGGCCTAAGACAATTAGAAAGCTTCTTAAAAAGCCCGAAGAACTTCTCGAGACGACTAGAAACGAGATCAAACTGGTGGTCGATCTTCTAATGGGTCACTGGCCCGTGAAACAACATTTAAGACCATAGAGCATCTACTCTAAGAATGTCCTGCTCGTTTCACCAAGAGGTTTGAGTACCTTGAAGAAACAGCACTAAAAACTTGGGAATTGGGGCAGAAAAACCCCCAAAAACTAGTCTCCTTTGGAAGCAAAGCAAAAGACACAGATTCTTGCACAAAATATCTTCTAGGTATAAGTGTAGGAGCCAAAACAATCCACAAATAAAATAATGGCTCCATAACGCTGCCTTGTAGTACCCCAGATTTAATCGAGAGGCGCACAGTCTAGGCCTAAGACAATTAGAAAGCTTCTTAAGAAGCCTGCAGAACTTCTCGAGACGACTAGAAACGAGATCAAACTGGTGGCCGATCTTCTGATAGGTCACTGGCCCGTGAAACAACATTTAAGACCATAGAGCATCTACTCTAAGAATGTCCTGCTCGTTTCACCAAGAGGTTTGAGTACCTTGAAGAAACAGCACTAAAAACTTGGGAATTGGGGCAGAAAAACCCCCAAAAACTAGTATCCTTTGGAAGCAAAGCAAAAGACACAGATTCTTGCACAAAATATCTTCTAGGTATAAGTGTAGGAGCCAAAACAATCCACAAATAAAATAATGGCTCCATAACGCTGCCTTGTAGTACCCCAGATTTAATCGAGAGGCGCACAGTCTAGGCCTAAGACAATTAGAAAGCTTCTTAAAAAGCCCGAAGAACTTCTCGAGACGACTAGAAACGAGATCAAACTGGTGGTCGATCTTCTAATGGGTCACTGGCCCGTGAAACAACATTTAAGACCATAGAGCATCTACTCTAAGAATGTCCTGCTCGTTTCACCAAGAGGTTTGAGTACCTTGAAGAAACAGCACTAAAAACTTGGGAATTGGGGCAGAAAAACCCCCAAAAACTAGTCTCCTTTGGAAGCAAAGCAAAAGACACAGATTCTTGCACAAAATATCTTCTAGGTATAAGTGTAGGAGCCAAAACAATCCACAAATAAAATAATGGCTCCATAACGCTGCCTTGTAGTACCCCAGATTTAATCGAGAGGCGCACAGTCTAGGCCTAAGACAATTAGAAAGCTTCTTAAGAAGCCTGCAGAACTTCTCGAGACGACTAGAAACGAGATCAAACTGGTGGCCGATCTTCTGATAGGTCACTGGCCCGTGAAACAACATTTAAGACCATAGAGCATCTACTCTAAGAATGTCCTGCTCGTTTCACCAAGAGGTTTGAGTACCTTGAAGAAACAGCACTAAAAACTTGGGAATTGGGGCAGAAAAACCCCCAAAAACTAGTATCCTTTGGAAGCAAAGCAAAAGACACAGATTCTTGCACAAAATATCTTCTAGGTATAAGTGTAGGAGCCAAAACAATCCACAAATAAAATAATGGCTCCATAACGCTGCCTTGTAGTACCCCAGATTTAATCGAGAGGCGCACAGTCTAGGCCTAAGACAATTAGAAAGCTTCTTAAAAAGCCCGAAGAACTTCTCGAGACGACTAGAAACGAGATCAAACTGGTGGTCGATCTTCTAATGGGTCACTGGCCCGTGAAACAACATTTAAGACCATAGAGCATCTACTCTAAGAATGTCCTGCTCGTTTCACCAAGAGGTTTGAGTACCTTGAAGAAACAGCACTAAAAACTTGGGAATTGGGGCAGAAAAACCCCCAAAAACTAGTCTCCTTTGGAAGCAGATCAAATAATGTTTCCAGAACGCTACCCTGCGGTACCCCAGACTTGATCGAGAATATGTCTGAAGCTTCTCCATTGTTCTGGCTCTGAACTGTCTGATTGTTAAGTAAGACTCGAATTGATTGATTAATATTGACATTATATGTCAATATTAATGATTACCTGGTTGATCCGGTCTTCCGAAATAGCCAGGTGCGCAGAAATGACATCTAGCTCCAATATAACCTTCCCGACATTGACAACTTATCTTTTCACCATCAGAACTTAGATCGCAAGCCGTTGCAAAACTAAAACAATGATAAATTCGTAGATTGGTTCAAAAACAAAATTTCTATCGTTATTTACTTGTTGCTGGTGATCGGTAGCGGGCAAGCACAAATCAAACAATCATTCGGAGTTCCAGCTAATGCGTTTCCGTGATATCCAGTTTCGCACAGTTCGCAATGATCTCCTTTAGTATTATGCATACAATTCTACAACAAAAATCAATATTAGTTAATCCATTTGTGATAAAAAAATAACATTTAATCGAGTATGGCCGAAGATCTAGCAATCGGCTTAAACGCGCCGCCAAATTTTTATTCAAAAACAGTAGTACTATGGTCCAGATCGTCGTTGACGGTAGTACGTTACATTATGGGCGCATTCCACTAACCACTCATGACAATCACGACCACGATCTTTCCCGTTCCAGTCTGCTACCTGATCTATTTACCGATTATGCAGATAAGTTTTTCCAACTTCGCATCCTGGTTTTTTAAATTTTAGGTTGGCAACCCTAACCTTAACAAAACACGAGCAAATATAATTACGCACAGATCGTTGTCACAAACGTCAATGGAAGAACGTTTTTTTGGCTTATTTCTTTCTCTATTCAATACATGGACGATTGTATATAGGCATCCTTCATAGTGTTACCAACAGTAGACTATTTATTGAATGCATAATAAAGTGACAAATGACTTATTAGTTAGTTCGGATTTAAACCAACTAGGGTGAAAAAACTGTAAACATTTATTCGACGATTAAAAGTTCCTACTAAAGTTATATGGTAAATAATTATTTGGCACTTTATTAGAACGCGAAGAAACCGGAATTTATTCCATCGAAGAGAAAAAACAATGTACAACAGTTTCGCCTTCATATAATCACCATTTTTTTATATCGTAAAATTTTTTGTGTTCCCTTACCGCCGCTATTAACTTTTCTTCTGTCATTTGTTCGTGAAAAAATTGAGAAAAGACTTGCTAGTCACCCACACGCGTGGCACAGCGAATTGTATCTGAACTACAGCGAGACGCGTCTGGGAGTTCGCGCGTGTCGTGTCAGGTCGCACTGCGTCGTCAATTTGCGTCATGTAGATTACAAAACTACGTGCTGTCCTGTGTCAGCTGGCACGTGCCCCAATTTTCTCTTATAATTTTATTCCTCATTTTGTCGTATCTCGATTTATTCTCAATTTTTTTCTAGAAATCTCATTTCTAAGTCTCTGATCCGTATGTCAATATGCGTGTGGCTACTATTTCATATAATTCTTCTTTTATATGTTTTGGTATCTCTCTTTTTAGCTATAAACTTTGTTTTCAATTACGTTGTAACAATCTTCCATCTTGCTCTAGTGTCATATCAAGTTATTTGAAGCTTTCGACTTGCTGTATATGCTCGATAAAAAAAGAAGAAGAAAAAATATGAAATACCTAACCATAATTAATAGTTTCACATTGATTTTCCTAATCTCATCGTTTTTCCCCATTCCTCTGATCAAACAACACATTCTATGGAGTATATATGCTTGTGAATTTTTTTTTCTTCGAAATTTATCAAAAATTGTAAACAATGCGTCAATTTTCTTCATGAAATGGCGGATAATGTGTTTAAAATACCGAAGGACGTAGATAGAATAAAAATTAATTATGATTCTTTAAATAAAACTATGATCAACAGTCCCCCCAGGCTTGTAAAGTGTTTAGTTTCAAAAAAAAATATTAATTTTATGTAAAATTCTTACCAGACATATACCGGTGTTGACGTCGCATTCTTCGGCGTGTCCGTGACATTCGCACGGCGCGCAATATCCTCCGTGGGGTCCTGAAAGGATCCTATAATATCCTGGTGCGCATTCTTCGCAAGATAAACCTTGATAATTGGGCGGACAATGACATTGTTCGACAGAGAAAGCGACGGGGGAATTTTCGTAGTAATCATCCGATAAGTAAGCTTCGTCAAGCAAAACGTTACTCAACCTGAAATTAATTTTGTATATTCAAAATTGAATTCGGCAATCCAAGAAAAACAGCTGATATTTACGTCAAAATGGCGACCGTGGGGTGAACAATTGATTTTCTCGTATGTGTCAGAGTTAGTTTTTCTTCGATTTTCCGGTGGTGAGAGTTGTTTTACATTGTTTTTTTATTACACTGTAGTCAAATGACTCTATAGATTTGTTTCAGTGGAACTAATACAGAAGAAACAGAGTATTTTTGCAGTTTGTGGCAACTACGCCATGTGCATCGTATTTAAAAATACACAATACAATTTCAGGATATTTTTCACCCTTTAAACGTATTCCTCAACAAACCAATATTCCTTCGACCCCATGTTTTCAATATACTTGCAGTCTAATAAATTCACAAACCACAAAAACTGACGGCAAAACCATTTGTTTACACCACGGCGGCCATTTTTAAATGGGCTTCAACTAATTTTGACAATTGGTTAGATTGTTCAATTGAGGTTGTAAATATTTAAAAAAGAAGAAATACGTCGTTGGATAAAATTTTTTAATGAAAAACAGTTAAAACAGCAAAAACAGTACTAATCGAAACGCTAAGAAATCAAATGACTAACAAAAATGTACTCAAAAGTTTAATAATAACATAATTAACCTTTTTTTTAAATAAATATAACCAGGTCTTATCAAGGTAGAGGCCAAAAAGTTGAACGATAAAAAAAGAAGAAAAATGTAAGATACCTAACCATAATTAATAGTTACACATTCGACGTTACTTAACTTATTCAAGTAGTGCTTCAGTGCGTTAAATCTCTTATTTAAAGTGAGTATTAGAAATTTTTTCAATTTTAAACAGCATCTGTTTGTTAATATGATTGAATATATACATTACCTTGTTGAAACCGTTGCTGTCCAATAAGTAGCTCTAAGATATATTCCTCTCAAGTCCCTCAATACTTCCATAAGGTGTTCCCTTCGTGCTGGTTCTCCTTCTATCTCGAAATTGCTTTCGATCAATTGTAATGAGGTTAAAAATTCTGTCTGAGCTGGGGGTTGTTCAAAGTTACTGTACGTCAAGTAAATGTCTCTTCCGAGTAGAATAATATCCGGAGCACTAACGGCAGTACCTAGAAAATGAAAAAATTCTGTATTTGAGATGAAATTTTACAAAAAACTACTCACCATTTTTGCCTATCTCGTAATAAATGGTGTAATTCAAAAAACCACCATAAGATACCAATTTTTTTCCTAGATAATCATCTGGGGCAGAGAAATAGGCAATAGATGTGTTCACATAGGAAAAATCTATGGCTACTTCATTGCTGTTCTCGTCTAAATTTTCCAAGTCTATGTTGAGAGATGTCACAATTAAATTTTCTTTGAGATCCAATGATACTACTTCCCAATCTCTCATTATATTCAAGGCTACTTTTAATAGTCTGGAACTTGTACATCTGAAAAAAATGTAGTTGCTTCTTGTTACTTCATTGAATTTTTATTGGAAAATTATATATAGATATTAATTTATACAAAGGAAAAACCCTTGATAGGATTAGTGAAAAAAATAAAAGTTTTTCGTGATGGTTTGTCTTGATTTAATCAAGATATTTTGATGAAAACCAAAATAAGTCAAAACATCAAATTTTTACAAGCTGGTTTTCTTAAAAAAGAAACTTAAAATCAAGAAAAATCATCACGGAAAACACAAAAAGGTCTAAGAAGTAAAAAAGGTTTATACAAACAATATTCAAATGCAAAATAAAGAATATATAGAATGATTCATATGAAAAAACTGTAACATATACGAGGTGTGATAAAAAAATTGGGTGAATTAATTTTTACTGCCTCAAATAGTTATGCTGCATTCATTTCAACCATTTATGTCTCAAATTCTCATGTAATAAGAGACGTTTAATCCAGTGAGATTGTATTAATAGGAGTTGTCTTGAACAGAAGTCTACAAAACGTTAAATTATGGTGACGATGTATGAACCAAGTGATTTGGGTAATTTACGAGTGGAAATAAATCAATTAAGGATAAGAAACAGTCAGGATGTACTTCGACCTCGAAAATAGATAAAAATGTGCAGAAAATGGACAACTAGTAAAGAGCTTTAGAAATTTTGATCTAATAGATCTATTCAGAATATTTTATAGATGATTTGAGTTTCAACTTTCAACATCAACATCGTTTTCTTCGATTGTGAGGCATAGATAAGTCAACAATGTGTACTAGAACATTTGTGGAACGATGTGCAATGAAATCAACCTGAAACATGGTCTTCTTCGTACTGATATGTGTCGTACAATAAGTCGATGTTAATTTACGAGTTTTTGGTCTTTAAAAGTCTTCTTAATTGTCAGATTTAGCAATAATAGACTTCCGGAAAAGAGAATGTGCTAATAGAGAAACGTTTTGAGACCATTATTGACTTTGAGAAAACCACGGCAGAGCTATCACCATAGAAGCCTCCAGAAATGCTTCCAGGCATGGATTCAACACCTTTGGAAAAGGGGGAAAAGAAGAGATGGGCGCTTAAGCATATAGCCATGGAAGGGCTCCTCGAAATCGCAGAGAAACCCATTATTTTTAAAGGATTTTGAACATTAACAAGCATATACAAGGTGATCCGTTTGAAATAATTGTTGTGGGTAATGTAATTTCACGAAAAACTTATACAGGGTGGTTCGTTTGAAATAACAAAGTGTATATCTATAATATTTAGTATATAATGTTTAAATACCTGGTGGTTTTACCGAAACAGAAACATTCCGTACATCCGTCTTCGTTGGAAGCTTCCAAATTGAAGGAACCTTCTCTGCAAAATTCACAATGAGGACCGACGACGTTTTTTTTACAAAAACATTCGGCGGTCGTATTGTCGCATATATCTGCGATGGTACCATCGACATTACATTCACAGGATTCGCAATACGGGAAGGAATGAGTGCCCGGTTTACATTTGTCGCAAGTTCGACCGAAAATATTTTCTTTACACCTGAGGAATACCAAAAAAAAAAAATAATTGAGTTGTTATTTATATTTTATTTGATAATACTTACGGGCAACTTCCGTTCACAACGTCACATTGTAGATTGTTACCGATAACTCCGAGGTAATCGCATTTGCATTCCTCGCAACCGATGCTACTGTGAAAACCGTATGTGAGAGGCTCGCATTGGTCACAGTTTTCGCCGATAACGTGGGGCGGACAAACACATTCTCCTGTAGTCGGTTCGCAATAGGCGGTCGATGGACAATTGCAAGGTTTGCAATCTGGGAATCCGTAATGACCCGTTTTACAAGCTTCGCATTTTCTACCGATGATATTTTCCTTACATTGACATTGCCCGCCGAATTTTTCGCATTCGAAACTCAAAGAACCCACGTAATCACATTGGCAGGGGAGAGCGCCCGTATTGTGACCTGCCGTTATGGAAAATACGGAATCTCTGCAGAATCCTGAAATATGCCCGGGAAAAATTTTTCAGATACATGTAATAACTTTAAAACAGAAGAAACCGCAAATAGGTACCGAATAAATTCAGTCATTTGTTATTTATTGGTTCTAATAATTTTTTATGATAAAATAAATCGGCTGCGAGATTTGTTTTTGTTAAAATTGTGTGTTTGATGACATCTCATTCGTTTTTGTTTGATCCTTTTCTTATGTAGTATTTTTTTTTCTTCCCTGGTACCAGGTACTTCTTGAACCTCAACTACAGTTTTGCTCTGAACCCATCTAAAAGGGTTTTTCTCGTAGGCAATGCATGTTAAATGTGCAGAATCAAAAGAAAGAGTAAAAAATCTGCACAAAAAATTATTTTTTCCGAGTTTTCTCCATTTAAACACCATCTTTGTCTAAGAATTATGGACTTGTGTGACCTAGTTATGTCCTGAATAATTAAATTCACAATTAATGCAGAAACTCATTTTTTTTGCAGCTTTTTTACTTTTCTAAAACAGGATTTAACCTTGTATAGGAAATCAAACCAAATCCTTCCTGTATAGGTGGACAACTGCTGTCACCAATGCCTAATAAGGGTGAGAAACGTGTCTGTAAGAATAACTGGAGCAACTCCACTGGAGATAGCTGAACGAACTCTCTACTGACTCCTTTTTTGGGGGAAACTCTCCCAGTGCAATTTATTCAATAACAATCGATACGTTTGTTGATGAATTTTTTATTGGTTAGAATTCCAACGTTAACAATTACTAACAATTATCAAACTCTTATGAAATTTGCTGGATCAGTTGTTCAAATAATCTTGTAGTTATAGGGCGTTTTATCTTCCGTGTTTATCACAATTTTAAAGTTGGAGGAACATCCAATTTCTCAACAACATACACAGCAGAAAATTTCTTAATGTGGCACTTAATTTTCCGCTTATTGTTTTTTCTGTCTGCTCATATTGCTCTGTTAACTTTGATGACATGTTAAGTGTCATGTAAACTTGACCAAATGTGAATATTGCGGAACCAATATCCGTCAATGTATTATTAATAAGATACAATCTGTTAAAAGTGCATTTTTCAACTGTATTTTGAAATTTTCGTTACCTTTCAATCTTTTTATAACATAATCTCGTCAAATTTTAATAACCCAATGATTCGTAAACTTTTATTGTACCATATTATTAAAACACCTTGTATACTTTCGATTTGAAATTTTTTATCTGCAATTTTTTATATTTTTTTCCACTTGTTTTGCAAAAAAATATTTTTTTGCAGTGTAATTTTCTTTGAATAATGTATTTGTAACAGTTTTTCATTTTTCTTTGAATATCATTCACTTTTTAATAGAAGTTTTTGTCAACAATATAATTTTAATAATAATTTCATCTGCTTTTCGTTCATTGTATAAAATTTAATTTGAATTTAACACAATATGAATAGAAAAACATTGTTGTTCTGTAATTATTAGCAACTACCACAAATTTATTTTTCAACATGCCTTTGGTTTAATATAATGCAACAAAATCGACATTATTGATGTATTTTGAAGAGACTGTAATCCATAAAAAATTTAATAACAATTTTTACCTCACAAACTTAAAATTTTTATTAAATTATTTTTAATAATGATCATCTCAATATACGGGACAGTCTGTACACATTTTTATTCTGTAATTATTAGCAACTACCACAAATTTATTTTTCATCACGACTTTCATTTAATATAATGCAACAAAATAGACATTATTGATGTATTTTGAAGAGACTGTAATCTTTAAAAAATTAAATATCAATCTTTATCTCACAAACTAAAAAAGTTTTATTAAATTAGTTTGAATAATGAACATCTTAATGTACGGGACACTCTGTATACTATACATAAACGTGAATCTGACATTTCGATTTAGTACTACACTAAATGGCCTCAGTATTACTGAGTATTACAGGTTTTACTCTTCACCAATGTTACTATTTATTCTAATAGAAAACGTTTCTTCTTCTCTTTTAAATTCCGAGCGCTTTTCTCAATTTAACCTAATTTGTTGTGAGTCATATAGTTGAAATATTATTGATGATTACTAAACATTTATATATTTAGTAATTGAAAACTCACCCTTAACGGACGTATCAATGTTGAAGTGATTATTTCCACATTGTGATATAAATTCCCCAGTTCGATCAACAGTTTCCGGTTCAAGATTTTGTTCGTTATATAGATCCGCAGGAACAACGAGCAAATAGTCCAAGTAGACCTCTTTATCGTTTTGTTGCTGGAAATTTGAAAAAAAAATGTTAGGTGAGTGTTGTATAATTATCAAAATTCATATTCACCTTCAAAGTAATCATGAAGTTTTCGGTTATGTTGAATATTTTCTTTCCGTCTAATTTATTTACGACAGCTCTGCATCCAGATTGAGAGGGGCAGTGTTCGATACTTACTTTGGCTTCGTAAAAAGCGCCATTTTGTATTATCACATCCAAATCGAACGCTGAAAGATTAATGAGAATTGTAAAGCCGTCGATTTCGATAAATGAAGGAAATTAAATATATATGTAGTGATTAAAAATTAATACGAAACCCACAATTTTGTCTAAAATTAGAAAAAAATTTCATTTATTGATAGAGTTGATATTAAAAGTAGAGAGAGCTCGTTCAAATGAGACCCGAACAGCTGATAGAGAGAGAAAAAACATCGAGTTCTATGAGTGGAAAATGTTCCGACTAAGTGAAATAGATAGTGTGTTATTCTTTTTCTCTTCCGAGTGCTTCAGTCAGTTTTGCGCATCTCTTTTTCCCACTATTGATATTTTAGGAAATTCTCAAGCATGTGCAGTATAGATAAAGTGTCCCGAAGGAGAGAGAAAATATTCTTTCCCATACCAATTGTCCATATAAAAGTATTACATGTTATATGGGTATCCTGTTTTCTCTCTACTATATTCTGATTGGATCGCCATGACGTTGAAGTTTCGAGTGGTGGAAACAAGCTTCGATTTTAATGGCGAGTAAAAAGAGATAGAGTATGGTAAACAGATGCTATTTCTATCTCGTTCACTAGTGAAATTTCACTCTATCTTCAATATTAACTCTATGATACAAACGAAGATAATGACATAGAGAAAATATTAAAGTTAGAGATAGTGATATATAAGTGAAATTTCTTTAGTGAACGAGAGAGAAAGAGCATCGGTTTACCACTGTCTATCACCCTCTACTCGCCAATAAATTCAAAATTGTTTTGCCATCTCAACTACTTGAAACTGCGACGTCATTTCGATCCAATTGGATGAGTAGAGAGCAGTTCGGGCACACTTGAATAAATTCCCATATCTCGCTCTCTCATTTTATTTTGTCTATGAATAATGGATGTAAAAATTTATATTTCAAGCCACGCAACTCATAAAAAAGAAGAAGACCTTGAAATAAGAATTTTTGCTTCAATTTTCTCCGTTTGTTTATACTCAAATGAAATAAAAATATAGTGATTAATCATAAAAAAAATTAGTGTAAATGAGAGAAATGTAGTGATTTGATAAAAATAGTGTACACAATGTGTTTATATATAAATTAAACCCATCATTAAAAGGAATTCGTATGTAATATACACTAACCTGGAGAATGGGGTTGATAGTAGTGTACGATAAAAGAATGATCACCGGGAAAAGGCACTTTTCCTCTAATATCAATAGACTTATCAGATGGATTCAACCATACGTATGAATTGTTGTACAGTTCCTTTATGGGAGGTTTGTTTTTGCCAATTTCTCCCATTATTTCTTGATCGAACGGAATTTTCTTGGTTTCCGGAGGATTGGGAAAAGTTGTCGGTATACATTCGCCGTTTTTCCTGATACACACCGGTTTCGGTGTTATAAAATCGAGAGACCAATCTTCGTAAGGTATTGCGATCACAGAATGGATACCTACGTTCGCATCAACGCCCTATAATTTCGAGCAGGACATTTATGGAATCATTTATATACAATCATCAGAATAATTAGTTATTTCAGTTTATTATGTCACTCGTGGATCAATTTAGTGCCAAAAATTTCATCTAGAGACTTATTAATGTTAAAAAAATAATTAAATAAAATTTGGTATTACAACAAGTGACAAAATTGTTTGTACTAGGTTAATAGTTCGTTCACAAAATAGACAACTTACCGTAATATTTATGGAAATATAATTTTCGTTAACGTTATAAATTGCAACTCCTCGATTTTCGTTTGTTATGACTTGTCGACACATAGTGGTATAGGGACAGGAATAAAGTATAACTCGACCTGTTTCTTTGCCTTCTTTCGATTGTTTCGTAACTTCAATTTCGTGCGTTCGAAGATCATCTAAAGGCGTTAGATAATCTATAACCAAAACATAATCTCCTGCTTTATGCACTGAAATGTTGAGTAATATTTGTGGTTGAACCGGATTCAACATGGGAACTTTGTTACTGATTTTTTTCAATTCGTACAAATGCTGAAATGAAATTTTTGGGTATAAATGAAGTTATCGATTTTTTTTTTTGGCGACTTACTGTCGTGTTTTTGAACCACTCCACTAGGGGTCGCCGATTCGGACCGACACCACCAACGCCCCAAGATTTGTCGTAGGAAGTAACGTTTGGATACGCATGGTGACGACATAAATCTTGCTCGCCTATCGTGCAGGCTTTTTCAACTTTTTGGTTCAAAATTGTTGCTAAATAGAAATCTTCCGGTAAAAGTACGAAATAATCCTAAAAAAAGATGGAAATTTATTGGTAATATTCCAAAAATGTGACAATTTTAATGAAAGATAGTTTCGAAGCTTTTTTCAATTAATACTCACCAAGAAAACAGTTTGATTTATATTTATAATAACTGTCCATCGTCCTGGGTTCATTACAAATGGTTTTGCAATATTTCCAGTATCGCCGGAAACTGTTACAAAAGCTGGTTGCGAACTATTTCTAAATTGAACCGGTATATACTGTTCAATATCGCTTGGATTTTCCGGAACTATTCTTATACCACCGATAACTGTGTAAGGATTGGGGTTAACGAATCTGAACACCATTCGGTATAAAGATGGTTTTATAATGTTGATTTCTTGTACTACCTAAAATTGTTTTTCTCATTTGTTGTATTACTCAATAAGTCGTGTGACTGATACACAGATGGCGCTGACATTGACATATCTATATGACGTTTACGAAGTACCAACTTTCGAAATACTATGCGTCAAATTTTATGACATTTCGATTAGTCGGAAAAAAGTGACAGTCATTTAAGTGAAGCTGCCCACTAAGTACCTACCACGCTAAGTAAAATTCAATTTTCAACTTTGATAAGTAGATTATTGATTCCACTAACCTCACTTTGTAGTAAATTCGTAAAAACTGCGTACCCCTTCCAAGAATAATTGGCAAATACATTCTCGTTATGTTCGTATCTAACTTTACTGTTTTCTGGTGTCCGTCCGTCTTCAACTTCGTACTGGTACTGATACAAAGTGGGAAAATAGTGAGCTTGCAGCGGTTCTTTACAAGTACGTCCTTCTACGCGCGGTTGGCATTGACATTGACCACTCAGTTTGTTACAGAAATTATTAACGGATCCGCCGACGTCGCAACCGCAATCTAACAATAATTTATTGAATATATTTTATTGAAAAAAATTTTTTTATACGTACCGGTACATCCGAATAAATTATCTTTGTTTAAACCATAAGTACCGTCGGCACATATCGAACAAGATCTTGATATTACAGACGGTTTACAAACGCACTGACCATCGTCTCCATCGCAAACTCCGATACCTCCAAGAACTCCGCTCGTGTTACATTTACAGTCCTCGCAACCGTTCGGATTGTTGAGATTCAAATTCCAAAATAGAGGTTTGCATTTATCACAAATTCTTCCTTCCACTCGTTCTTTACATTGGCAGAGTTCGCCTTCTGGCACTGAACCGCATCCGGCGAAACCTTCGACCACTCCAGCGGGATGACAGTTGCAATCTAATATCGAAATAAAAATTTTATTCTATTGCGGTTTTTTGAGTTTGGGAAATCAAAAAATCGTCCAATTTTTAATAACTTGTTTTTATGAATGAAAAAATTAGAGAAATATCTCACTTGGAGATTCCATGAGCAAAAGAGCCATGAGCCCCAAAGGAAAAAGTCGCAAGGTGTTAAATCACAAGATCTCTGTGGCCTCTTCGAGAGATAACACGATCCGGAAATTTTTCCCGTAAAAGATCGAGATGGTTTCGTTGCTTGTGTGGCACGTAGCGCCGTCTTGTTGAAAGTAAACGTTGTCCAAATCAATACCATCCAATTCCGGCCATAAAAAATCATTAATCATCTCTCGATAGCGCAATCCATTCACCGTAACTGTTGCTCCAGCCTCATTTTCGAAAAAGTAAAGTCCAATGAACCGCCAGACCATAAACCGCACCAAACAGTCACGCGTTGAGGATGGAAAGAATTTTCAACAATAACTCTCGGGTTTTCCGAGCCCCAGATTCGACAATTTTGTTTATTGACGTAACCACCAAGGTGGAAATGGGCCCAAGGACCCAATCAGCAAAGACACGAAGTTGTCTATGATCGGCCGGCTTGAGTTCTTGTGTTAACTGAACTTTATAGGCCTTAAGACCCAAGTCTTTATGCAAAATACGGTGTAATGACGTTTGTGGAATGGCTAATTCCAAAGAACGACGAGGAACGGACAAACCTGGGTTTTCTTCAACACTTTGGGCTTCACCAGCGATATTCTCAGTTGTTCTTGAGCGACGTGCACGGGTTTTTTTTTTCTTCACATCACTAACTTGTCCCAACAGCTCAAATATTTCCACCAATTTGTGTATTGCGGTCCGAGAAGGTGCTTCACGTCGACCCAAAAATGTTTTAGTTTTACGAACCGTCTCTGCCAAACTTTCACCGTTTTTATAGTGAATTTTAGTAATTTCAATGCGTTGTCGAACGCATTTTCATTAATGGCGTAGTTTCTACTTGTCAAATGTCAAAAAATGACAGCTTCAAAAGTGACATTTACCGAAATAGCGGGTTGTTCAAAATATATGAAATAGGAGGGAAAGCAGAAGAAAGGGCAAACCAATTAAAAACCAACAAATACAATTATGAAACAGGCAGGATAAAGGAAAGGATACAAAAAGTCTATTAAGCCTACGGAATAAACAAAAACCTATCAATGAGCCTGTACAAGCAAAAATTAAAAAAAAAAAGATTAAGTAATATTTTATTTTGATATTCATGATGAAGGTGATTTATCGATTAATATAATTACGCAAATTGTCAGTGTCAAATCATATTTTGATAAAGGAAGCGTTTTCGTAGTGGGATTGTGGCAAAATTAAACCCCAAAGTGTACTAATACTAACGTATTCATTATATGGGAGCGAAAGTCGCTAATTTTCATTGTTTAGATTATGTATGACATCACATTGTTATAAGTTAGATTAGATTAGATTGAATTTCATGGGTTATTTATACTTAATGAGTTTTTGATGGCGTTGAATCACTTTTATAGAATTTAAATCAGTTTTCTTATTAATCCATTGATCATTTTGGAAAAAATATGTTGTTTCTAAAAATAGACATTTCCTGTATTTTTTTTTCTCAGTTGTCAAAAATTTTGACAGATTCATAATTCATATTAAGTCCTTCATAGTTGCTAATGAACCTCTGTCAGGATACAATTTGCTATCGCTTCTGTGAGAGCGGTGAGTGACCTCTTCGACTCACCAATGTCCTTCTTGAAACAAGGAATTTCGTATACTCTGTCGGGCAATTTATTGGTTGGTGTTTTATCTTTTAGTCAAAATAGATTCAATATTAAGGATTTGACTGTGCGCTGTATTAATATTGTGTTGCTTAAAGATTCCAGAAAGTTTTGGGAGGAACCGATTTTATATAGAAATGTCGAAGTCAGTGTCAAATGTGTTATACAGAATTGCTTTCAAAACATATAAATAAAAAATTTTGTGAAATATTTCAACTTTTTTCGACGTTTTCGTTTAACTTGCCGCTAAATTCACTCCAACGCGGGTGCGCCTCCCCTTGAGGTCCTCAGCCTTTCGAAATTTCTCCTTTTTTTTTTTGAAAATTCTTTTGCTACGTCACCTAAGTTTGGTGAAATGATCGTTTAGTCTTATTTCCATTTCAGGGTTTATTACATTTGATATTATTTTATGGTTACAGGGTGTTTTAAAATTTTATTATTTTAAATTATTCCCTCTTAAATATAAGAAAATGTCAATTTCAAGGTTTTAAACTTTCCATCACATGAAAAATGAACATTTTTGTACAGAAAAAAATATATAAAAACTTCAATTGATTACTCGTAAGAAATTCATCGAGCCCCCGAACTAAAAATGAGTTTCACTTTTGTATTTCTGTAATTTTTTAAAAATTGGATAATTTTCCAAGCCAAAAAATGTCGAAACAATATTTTTATGTTTAACTTTTATTAAAAATAATTTTTTTTGAAATACCTTCGCATGCCGGGTAATTGTAATATCCCTCTTTGCACAAATCGCAATGTTGACCGTCGAAATTGGGTTTGCATTCGCATTTGCCGTTTTGATCACAGGAAATGCCGATCGAACCAGCGCCATCGCAATCGCAAGCTGAAACGATGAAAAAAAAAACATAAAAATATTTCTGATACGAAATATGTTTAGAAATGATCTTACGGTTGCAATCCGGGTAATTGAAGTACCCAGGACTACATTGATTGCAAGTTTTCCCGGCGTAATTCGATAGACAGGAACATTTTCCCGATGTGCTGCAACTCGAACCGTGAGATCCTTTTTTGCTACAATCGCACGGTTTACAATCCGGATACCCGTAGTACCCCAAAAGGCAAGTATCGCATCGAGCTCCCCCGTACCCAGGTTTACATATACAACTACCGTTGGTTTTATTACAAATTTCAGGTTCCGTACCGCTGCTGTCACAATCGCAATCTATAAATCAAAAAAAAATTAATTATCAAATCGAATTTTCACTTAATATGAATACTGGAATGGTACAGGGTTTGTTCAATAATGTTTTTTCGATGTTTAATTTTTATACTCACAGGTACAATCGTTGTCTTTATAGAAATAACCGTTTCTGCAATGCTCGCACTTGACACCATCGTATTTATTTTTACAAGTACATGCTCCAGTTTCTTGGTCGCAGGAATTCGATTCAGAACCCTGAGGATTACACTGACATTCTGAAAATGACGTTAACAAATTCAAAATGAAAAATATTGTACACCAACACTCAAAACACTTCCTCGAGCGCGTTTCGTTTACCAAATTATCATCTTCAGAGACTAAACCTTGTTTCGGTTTGTTTTTTTTTTCTACAAAAGTTACTTTTGACAACCACAAGATGTCACGGTTAATTACAAATGGTTGTCCTGCATACAGCCATTTATTCTGATAAATAATAATCATTTTACAAGTAATAATTGCAATTATGGTTTAATTGCATGAGTACAAGGTGTCTCAAAAAAAAGTTCACATTTGAAAAAACACTTACACTTACACTTACTATAATTTATTTAAATTCATCGGTTACAAACATCCACCCCATTCGCCAAACTTTAGACTCTTCTATCATAATAGGATAGGACCGGCTCCACGGTCCATGTCATGAACGAGTTCGTAACAATATATTACTTGAAAATAATATCGTCCAAATGTAAACAGTCGCGCTCACGGTATTCGTTTAATCGAGCACTAAAACTGTCTTTGCGGCATATGAAACGTGCCTTGGTGAAACGGAGAACTAAGTTAAGAAAGGGATTCAACAACGCAAAGAATACTGGTAATTGAGCGAACTATAAAACAGCCTTAGCAAACTATGGTGAGGAACTGAGGAAAGAAGGACTTGGATGAATTATCCCCAGCACAACGTGGTGGACTACTTCAGAAACCAAACGGAGAACGCAGCAACAATGAGCAGGAACCTTTCAAGGACTCACTTTCCCGGTTCCTAAAAATGCTGGGAACCAAAGAACGTACCGGATAAAAGGACCAATGGTCCTAACAAGAGGAGTTGGATTCTGAAACGAAAAAACTTTTCGATAAACATTATCAAATGGACGATTGAGACCTTCGATCCTTACAAATCACCTGGCAAACAGCATGCTACAGAAGTAATGAAGAAACATCTCCGGGAGCATTTTGAAGGTTCCTCCTCTCCTTTTTTCCTTTTTCTTAAAAACTATGGAAAAAGCCTTAGAACGATACTTCAGAAGTACGGATCTCGCAAAAAGTCACTTAACACCAAATACATTTGCTTATCAAAAAACCATAAGCGCTACAAGTTGGAATTTCCGGAACCGTTGCTATAAGTTATCCTTCAGTCTCTGAAGACGATAACTTTGTTATCGAAACACACACCAGACAGTGTAATTTTGAGTGTTGGTGTAATGGTGGTATAAACAGTCTTCAGTCTCGTCGAAACGCGCTTCAGACAGTGTAATTTTGAGTGTTGGTATAATGGTAGTATAAACAGACTCAGTCTCGTCGAATCGCGCGTCAAACAGTGTAATTTTGAGTGTTGGTGTAATGGTGGTATAAACAGTCTTCAGTCTCGTCGAAACGCGCTTCAGACAGTGTAATTTTGAGTGTTGGTATAATGGTAGTATAAACAGACTCAGTCTCGTCGAATCGCGCGTCAAACAGTGTAATTTTGAGTGTTGGTGTAATGGTGGTATAAACAGTCTTCAGTCTCCTCGAATCGCGCGTCAGACAGTGTAATTTTGAGTGTTGGTGTAATGGTTTTATAAACAGTCTTCAGTCTCGTCGAATCGCGCGTCAAACAGTGTAATTTTGAGTGTTGGTGTAATGGTGGTATAAACAGTCTTCAGTCTCGTCGAATCGCGCGTCAGACAGTGTAATTTTGAGTGTTGGTGTAATGGTGGTATAAACAGTCTTCAGTCTCGTCGAATCGCGCGTCAGACAGTGTAATTTTGAGTGTTGGTATAATGGTAGTATAAACAGTCTCAGTCTCGTCGAATCGCGCGTCAGACAGTGTAATTTTGAGTGTTGGTGTAATGGTGGTATAAACAGTCTTCAGTCTCGTCGAATCGCGCGTCAGACAGTGTAATTTTGAGTGTTGGTATAATGGTTTTATAAACAGTCTTCAGTCTCGTCGAATCGCGCGTCAGACAGTGTAATTTTGAGTGTTGGTATAATGGTAGTATAAACAGTCTCAGTCTCGTCGAATCGCGCGTCAGACAGTGTAATTTTGAGTGTTGGTGTAATGGTGGTATAAACAGTCTTCAGTCTCGTCGAATCGCGCGTCAGACAGTGTAATTTTGAGTGTTGGTATAATGGTTTTATAAACAGTCTTCAGTCTCGTCGAATCGCGCGTCAAACAGTGTAATTTTGAGTGTTGGTGTAATGGTGGTATAAACAGTCTTCAGTCTCGTCGAATCGCGCGTCAAACAGTGTAATTTTGAGTGTTGGTGTAATGGTGGTATAAACAGTCTTCAGTCTCGTCGAAACGCGCTTCAGACAGTGTAATTTTGAGTGTTGGTGTAATGGTGGTATAAACAGTCTCGTCGAATCGCGCGTCAGACAGTGTAATTTTGAGTGTTGGTATAATGGTAGTATAAACAGACTCAGTCTCGTCGAATCGCGCGTCAAACAGTGTAATTTTGAGTGTTGGTGTAATGGTGGTATAAACAGTCTTCAGTCTCCTCGAATCGCGCGTCAGACAGTGTAATTTTGAGTGTTGGTGTAATGGTTTTATAAACAGTCTTCAGTCTCGTCGAATCGCGCGTCAGACAGTGTAATTTTGAGTGTTGGTATAATGGTAGTATAAACAGTCTCAGTCTCGTCGAATCGCGCGTCAGACAGTGTAATTTTGAGTGTTGGTGTAATGGTGGTATAAACAGTCTTCAGTCTCGTCGAATCGCGCGTCAGACAGTGTAATTTTGAGTGTTGGTATAATGGTTTTATAAACAGTCTTCAGTCTCGTCGAATCGCGCGTCAAACAGTGTAATTTTGAGTGTTGGTGTAATGGTGGTATAAACAGTCTTCAGTCTCGTCGAATCGCGCGTCAAACAGTGTAATTTTGAGTGTTGGTGTAATGGTGGTATAAACAGTCTTCAGTCTCGTCGAAACGCGCTTCAGACAGTGTAATTTTGAGTGTTGGTGTAATGGTGGTATAAACAGTCTCGTCGAATCGCGCGTCAGACAGTGTAATTTTGAGTGTTGGTATAATGGTAGTATAAACAGACTCAGTCTCGTCGAATCGCGCGTCAAACAGTGTAATTTTGAGTGTTGGTGTAATGGTGGTATAAACAGTCTTCAGTCTCCTCGAATCGCGCGTCAGACAGTGTAATTTTGAGTGTTGGTGTAATGGTTTTATAAACAGTCTTCAGTCTCGTCGAATCGCGCGTCAAACAGTGTAATTTTGAGTGTTGGTGTAATGGTGGTATAAACAGTCTTCAGTCTCGTCGAATCGCGCGTCAGACAGTGTAATTTTGAGTGTTGGTGTAATGGTGGTATAAACAGTCTTCAGTCTCGTCGAATCGCGCGTCAGACAGTGTAATTTTGAGTGTTGGTATAATGGTAGTATAAACAGTCTCAGTCTCGTCGAATCGCGCGTCAGACAGTGTAATTTTGAGTGTTGGTGTAATGGTGGTATAAACAGTCTTCAGTCTCGTCGAATCGCGCGTCAGACAGTGTAATTTTGAGTGTTGGTATAATGGTTTTATAAACAGTCTTCAGTCTCGTCGAATCGCGCGTCAAACAGTGTAATTTTGAGTGTTGGTGTAATAGTGGTATAAACAGTCTTCAGTCTCGTCGAATCGCGCGTCAAACAGTGTAATTTTGAGTGTTGGTGTAATGGTGGTATAAACAGTATTCAGTCTCGTCGAAACGCGCGTCAGACAGTGTATTTTGAGTGTTGGTGTAATGGTGGTATAAACAGTCTTCAGTCTCGTCGAAACGCGCGTCAGACAGTGTATTTTGAGTGTTGGTGTAATGGTGGTATAAAGTCTTCGGTCTCGTCGAAACGCGCGTCATACAGTGTATTTTGAGTGTTGGTGTAATGGTGGTATAAACAGTCTTCAGTCTCGTCGAATCGCGCGTCAGACAGTGTAATTTTGAGTGTTGGTATAATGGTAGTATAAACAGTCTCAGTCTCGTCGAATCGCGCGTCAGACAGTGTAATTTTGAGTGTTGGTGTAATGGTGGTATAAACAGTATTCAGTCTCGTCGAAACGCGCGTCAGACATTGTATTTTGAGTGTTGGTGTAATGGTGGTATAAACAGTCTTCAGTCTCGTCGAAACGCGCGTCAGACAGTGTATTTTGAGTGTTGGTGTAATGGTGGTATAAAGTCTTCGGTCTCGTCGAAACGCGCGTCAGACAGTGTATTTTGAGTGTTGATGTAATGGTGGTATAAACAGTCTTCAGTCTCGTCGAAACGCGCGTCAGACAGTGTATTTTGAGTGTTGGTGTAATGGTGGTATAAAGTCTTCGGTCTCGTCGAAACGCGCGTCAAACAGTGTAATTTTGAGTGTTGGTGTAATGGTGGTATAAACAGTCTTCAGTCTCGTCGAAACGCGCGTCGGACGGTGTATTTTGAGTGTTGGTGTAATGGTGGTATAAACAGTCTTCAGTCTCGACGAAACGCGCTTCAGACAGTGTAATTTTGAGTGTTGATGTAATGGTGGTATAAACAGTCTTCGGTCTCGTCGAAACGCGCGTCAGACAGTGTATTTTGAGTGTTGGTGTAATGGTGGTATAAACAGTCTTCGGTCTCGTCGAAACGCGCGTCAGACAGTGTATTTTGAGTGTTGGTGTAATGGTGGTATAAACAGTCTTCAGTCTCGTCGAAACGCGCGTCAGACAGTGTATTTTGAGTGTTGGTGTAATGGTGGTATAAACAGTCTTCGGTCTCGTCGAAACGCGCGTCAGACAGTGTATTTTGAGTGTTGGTGTAATGGTGGTATAAACAGTCTTCGGTCTCGTCGAAACGCGCGTCAGACAGTGTATTTTGAGTGTTGGTGTAATGGTGGTATAAACAGTCTTCGGTCTCGTCGAAACGCGCGTCAGACAGTGTATTTTGAGTGTTGGTGTAATGGTGGTATAAACAGTCTTCAGTCTCGTCGAAACGCGCGTCGGACGGTGTATTTTGAGTGTTGGTGTAGTGGTAGTGTAAACAGTGTGTTCAATTCAATAGTTGAAGACACAGAAAAATCTTTTGACAGCAAAGATATTTCTCTGACAGTCTTCATCGATACAGAAGGATAGAGAAGGAGCCCCGCGCCTTTCCGAATAGCTGCGTTCACGCAATAAGCAATACGAAAGTGAACTTCCTTTCGAGACACTTTGTAATTGGGAAAGAATTAGCGATATTTATCTGTTTACCTGTACATTGAGGGAAATTGAAGTATCCAGAAGCACATTCTTTACAAAACGACCCGCCGAAATTATGTTTGCAAGTACATTCTCCTCGTAATGGAGCACATTGTAATTCCAAGGTTCCGTTGAGGTAACAATCGCAAGGTCTACAATTTGGGTAACCGTAATAACCGAAACTGCAACTGTCGCAGTTCGGTGGGACGTATTCCTTTCTACATTCGCATCGGCCAGATCCTTCTGCACAATTACCGGTAGAATAGAAAACGTCACATTGACAACCTGAAATATTCAAAAATACATATATCAAATCAAAAAACGGGAAATTTTTATCGGCGGTAGATATGATTTTAAAAGTTGGTAGTTTTCTAATAATACTTCTTTGAACAGTTGGTAACTTTACCACTTGATTTTTGAAAAATTGTTCATAGACCTCGTAATAGCAATTGAATTTTGATTTAGGTGAACAAAAATATTTATAAAAGAAAATTAGACGCATCAATATCGAGTAAAACACCGAAAGTTGGTAGAACTACCAAAAAGTAAATAAATTGGTAACACTGTTACAAGCTATGAATTAAAATAACGTTATTGACGTGATAAATACTTCCTGGATAATTGACAAGTGTCAAATATTGACCGATTATTATTTGATTCAATTATAGGTTATAAAATTGAATTTGGGGGTTATGTTTTTGACGTCACCGTACATTCTAATTGTTCTTATTATTTCACACAATAAAGTTAACAACTAAATTTATTAATCCTCGTATATTCCTGTCTAAATTTATTTCAAAAATTTCGAAATAAAACACTTTGACACCTTTGGAGATATTTTTTTATAGAAAACAAAACGTGATGAACATAACCTAGAAATGTTTTGATTTATGCTTTAGTGGATTCAATAAAAAATAAAAAATTTTTTTATATTCAGTGCAAGCTGTAAAATGTCTGAACCTTGCTGGTGTTAGTGCTGGGCACTCACTGATGACGTGGTTTGTAGTTTTATCCTCCTCCGTACACTGAAGTATCGTTCGTGATGCTCATGGTGTGGAGATGGCGTCTTAGATGTCTGTTGATTCGTAAGAGAGACCAGAAGGTCCATCTATGTATGTCTTCGTTAGTCCCATGCCAGGTGTGTCTATCTATCTCCGCCGAGCTCGCCTTGCAAGCAGGTAGTTCTCGGTTTTGAGCCAATTGGTCCCAATCTGGCGAGAGGGTCCCCTTCGTCGTTGCCCGGGCACCCAAACGAGCTGGATCTTGCAGCCATCACATATGGGACATATTCTTTTCTTAACCATCACTCACCAGTTCTTGTAGAACTTTTTTTCACCCTAGCAATAGCTAAAACATCCTCTTTCGATCGTTATGGCTTGTATTACAGCTCTATTATCTGAGCAAATAGAGATTACTGTGTTTTTATATTCAGTTATCATCAAATAACAAAAATAAATTCGAAATTTACTATTTGTTGACACAAGGCGGACGACAGATGACATATAGAATCATAGAAACACTTGACAGATAGCATATGACATGCAGAACAAGTGACACCACAAAATATAATATTATTGACAATTGACATTTCAATTAACAAGCGCAATGCCGACGTCTAAAACTGTTAATATTTATTTTGTTTGAAATATAAATATTTCGCATGAACTATGATTGAATTTACAATGATTCCCGTGAATTTATGGTTATGTTTTTGATTAAATGACACAGATGACACACACAATATATGACAAGTGACAGTTGACATTCGACTTAAAACTGCGACTGTTGATACCTCCATTACCCTAATGTAAAAATCCCGCGGGCGAACGCACATTTAGAGCGCTGTAGCATTACAAAATGGAGGCTTGGTAAAAACTTTTTCAAAAAATGAATAATAAATTAAGAATACTGTGTTGTAATGGCAATTTCGAGTTAAACTTGACTCATTTCGTCATTAGATCATGAATTTCCGCCTCGATTCGCTAATAGCTCGCTTCGAACCTTCGAACCATCAATTTCAAGGACTAAATAGACGCGTTTTAGATGAAACGTACCCACTGATAGCTTCTCAAAGTTCCGTCCCGCTAATTTCGACAGAACAAATATCAATTTCGCAAATGGCGGCTTAAGAATACGTGTTGATCCCATAGAGTTAAGATTAAAGATAGACGAAGCAACTTGTTATTTCCAATCCAATCGGAATATAGAGTAAAGAAAGATAGTGATTGGTATACCAATGTTCTTTCTCTCTCTATCAGCAGTTTGGTCCCAGTTTAACAATCTCCAATACCTAGCTCTTTCTTTCTCTTTCTATCTATATTTAATATCAACTCTATGGTTGATCTGAAACGTGTAGTTTCTTCTAGTGGTCTGTAGATGGCGCTCTGTGCATAAATTATCAAACGAGAACAATTAATTTTTCAGATTAATATTTAAAAACGTTTAACTGCGAATAAAAGTCAGATTAGCACATTTATATTATACGAGGTTTATACGAAAAGTTGAAATTCAGGCATACTCACGTTGACAAACGTCAGTTTCATTCCAATGTTTGTTGTAAGGTCTGAAAAATGTCGGTTTGCATTTATTACAATTTATTCCTTCGGTATTATCTCTACAGTTTTTGCAAACACCGCCGCCATCGTATTTTTCGTGTATATCGAGAGATAGATGCTTTTTATCTACCTCTTTGTCGTATTCGCATTCATCGCTATGACCGTAACAATTACAAGCTACAAAATATTGTCGATATATGGTTAAATTGTTATAAAACGCTATGTACGAGGCATTAACTTACGTTCACAACGGAAAAATGCGTCGTGTTTGGATTGTCTCCAAGCTTTTTGTTCGAAACCTGGACAACAAACGTCACATTTGGCACCGCAAGTATTATGCTTGCAGTTACATAGCAGTACTCTACTGTCTCGAGAATCGGGAATGTCGCAAGCGTCCGCGTGTCCGTTACACATACAACGACCTCCTATACTTATTTCTTTGATGGAATAGAAATACTAAAAAATAACATCAGTCATGAAATAAACTAATCAAAGTTACTTAGGTCTTGATAGACGCTTCCGAAGTAGATAACTTTTTTTATACAACCAAGTTTTTGCTTCAAAAGACACTAAAGATTCTTTGAGGCACATGTAAAAAGCAAACACAAGAATGTTAACTCGAGTAGTTCGAGTGGAGATGTCTGTCGTGTTTCGATAGCTGATTCCACAGGTTTGCACTTCTCCAAAGTCAGCAGTCGAATTCGATGTTCATGAGCCACGTCTGCCTGTCGATTAGATCGTACAAGTACTGCTCTAGATGGGATTATTTTGGACAGATCGGAAGAGCAACAGACATGGTCAGTTTCTATGTTCCAAACTATCCAAATTTCTGGTCAACTCTGGATGGCCTATAAGACGAATTGCTCTCTTTTGTGTTGAGTCTAGCACCCTTGGAGTATACTTGGGAGCCGAGCTCCAAAAGTGCTAGCAATACCCCAAAGATGGACGAATCTGGGCTTTGTAGAGGATTGTGATGCTGCCTTAGTTAACAAGCGAATTTGCGGTAATTGTGATATTTTATATCCAGACGGGACCAAATCCTGAAATGCAGTTTGTAAAAATACCAGCCAGGGTCTTTGTTGCATTAAACGTAATCATCCAACCCGTTCCAGAATGTTTTCAAGATCGATATAGATGGTGGTGATCTGTGTGCTATTATCAAGATATATATCAGGTTTGCAGTTTTGTCGAATAGATCGTTGATGTATAACGTTGACCTCGAAACCTTTCTGAGGTGTTTCCATCGATAACAACCTAAATGAGTCGGTCTTTGGGGAAGCTACTAAGCCAGTCAATAAGCGAAGACGACAAACCGAACGTTTCTAAATTTATTTGGGCACCAAACTCTGTCAAACATCTTAGATATGTCAGGGCGATTGCTCCGGATTCTTCATATATTTCTATAGCTTCAGTCCATACATTGGTAACATGGATAAGAGATCCCCGATGATCATGTTCATTAAATCGGGCGGTAGTTGTTGGGAACCGTCTTTTTCCCTATTTTTTTTGGTTTGGTTAACTTCAGCAAGCTTCCTTTTCCCAAGAGTTTGCATAGCATACTTGTTAGTTCAACTGCGCATTTCTCCAATGCGATTTCTAGTATTCCATTGCGACGAACAGCTTTTACAAAAGTTAATAAGAAGTTCCTAACCCGAGAAGTCCCCCTAAACCTTAGATTGAGGGTGATAAAATGTTATATTTGACCAATTTTTTGGTGTGGTGTGGAGACGTGGTCCCTGGAAGTGAGATCCTTAAACAGAATATCCTTAAATAGCAATGGAAATGTGGCTGTTGCGCAGACTTCTACGGATCCCACGGACCGAGCGGGTATGGAGAGAAAACTGATCGCGATAATTGAACAACGAAAACTATCTTATTCGGGACACATCCTTCGAGGACAGAGATATTCAACTCTAAAGCTCATACTGACGGGAAAGATCGACGGAAGGAGAGGACGTGCAGAAAAGGGGTGTCTTCAGATAATAGATTGGAAGTTTTAAACAAGAGAACACCTACACGCTCCAAAATGTGTGGTAATCGAAGAAGTATTCCATCGCTACCAGTGGCTTTATTGATGTCCAAGCCTTTGAGAAGTTTTGTCACACCTCTGTATCGAATTTACTGGAATCGGTGAACCAATTCCGGCAGAATCAAGAGTTGGATTTGAAGCAAACTCGCGGATCGACAAATCCGCCTTCTTATTTGCGGTCATCATCTCCAGCCAACGGTGGAATGTTTGACCTTGGCCGACGGCTTTTATTACAGACCAGAATGACCTTGACCCATTCGCGCAAAGGAGAAGTATCTATAGTATGCTTGCAGGTATTTCTTCTCTTTAAAACACTACAGATTATTTGAGGTACATCAATTCTATGACGTATCAATCATTTGTCATCCATGAACGAATTTTAATTTTTCTTTTCCTGCCGTCAGATCTATGGGTCGATTATCGTGAGTAAGTAGATAATGTTGAGCTTCCAGTTTTCTCAAAGATCGCGTCTGTAACAGGTTGGTTCCATTCACAAGCGGCACGATACAAGCGTCTCAAACCTGGTGGTGGTTATATTGAAAACTAACCGAAACGATGATAGCAAAACAAAAACAGTCACAAACTAAGATTAAATAACGATGATGGCGATCTGCGATGGTACTCACCCTTCTTGTAACCGTAGGATCTTGTCGAGCTACTGACATTAGATGTCCAAGTAAATTTTTCGTTCGGAGGAATCTCAATCTGACATTGGTCGCTCTTGTCCATTCTTGTAGTACGGACGAATTGAAATAATGATTTGCCGATGGTCTTTTATTCAACAGAGAAATCGGAATCTGAAATTATGTGATATTTTTTTTGTGTTTGAAATAATTATTGTAATTACAAACCTCCCCGCCTTCCAGTGGTACGATTTTCGAATATTCCGTTGTGCAAATTACGGAATTATCTTTGACGATCGGTTGTAAACTTTCTCTACCAAAAAAAGTTTCACAATCGTATGCCGAATCTGAAAAATATTGCCAAGGGGTGTAGGTTTTTCCGTAATCAGCAGATTTTTCTAAAATCCATAATCCTGGTCGAGGAGAATTCGCCATTTTTATATAAACATAAGCCACGTGAAATTCCTGTAAAAAAGGTTCGATTTCACGTTGTAATCGCACAGTCAATCCACAGAGAAAATATGTGAAAAACCAATAAATTTTTCATATTGTGTCCTACATTCTAACTTCTATTTTTAAATAAATTTTTCCGCTTTTTCAAATTGCAAATATTTATTGCTGAAAGCCCTTTGCGACGCCAATGGAACTATCTAGTGACCAGACGGAAGTTCACATTCTTGTAATTCAATAATTTATCCGGAGATGATAAAAAAGTGGTCCGTTTGATTATAAACGGAAACTGACGCCTACAACGATGTGAATCTTTATCCGTTAACTGTCGTGATAAGCACCAAAATATATTTAAATAATAATAGGGGTAACGCCTAACCTATAAAAACCCGTTTTTCAATTTAATTGCAGCAAATTCAGTTATAAAACTTTAAATAGTATACCCGAACTTTTTACTATCTAAATTCTATAATTTTACTCCACACTGTATAATAAACATCGTTAAAAAGCATAAAGTGATTTTCAATATTTTTTAATGGAATATTTCCTCCACATCAAATTTCTTATAACAAAGCTTATTTCTATAAAATTTAATCATTTCATTAAACTTTTCTGTAATACCTCTCAATAAATAATAATCAAAGATTTTATAACCTCCATTTTTTGTCAATACAATATCAGTAAATATTTCCATACATTCTATATTAACAAGCGCATCGGAAAATAACCTTAAAGGAGAGTACATTTAAAAACAATTTCCAATATGCTGTGAATTAGATGGAACATAAAATTTCCTATAAGATAGAATAGGTGCGTTCGAGATTCTACTTTCTGTACTCGCCACATCTCATTCGCTTTTATCTAGTTTTGTGATCATCGTTGTATGTCAGCAATTAATTCTTTTTAGGTTATATTATGCTAACAAAATTCGAATTGGATTGTGTCGGTTATTTTGTTTTAGGATCTTATTATTATAAGTGTAAATTGAAATAAAATCATCCTTTAAGTGAATCTTGTTATAGTGAAAGTAGAATATACGTTTGAAGTTTGAAATATAAAAAGGATTTTATTAAGGAATATCATATTTACGCAAAGGTATCTATAGCATTCAAATTATAAGTAACAATAACTTTTTACGTTTCTTAGAGATTTTTTTCGATTTAAAGTTCTTATTTGTGAAATAAAATTTATATTAAATGTACTTAAACATTTTTTCTTGTTGGATTTTAGTTGCAATAAAGATTAATATATTTTTAATACGATTTTTATTTATGCTTTTTAATTTAAACAATACTATGTATATTCTGTGGAATATCAACAGAAATAACGAGAGAAAACAGATAAAAGCATAGGCGTAGTTTCATTTTATAAATTTGAGTGACAGGGAAATCTATAATCAAAACATTTTTGAGAATTTCCTGAATTTAAATATAGTGTTATATCCACATCAAAAACACAAAGAAAACAAAACAAAAAAGTACACATTGCCTTCCTCGATCTATGAAAAGCTTTTGGCACTGTAAAACAAACTTGAATACAAAAGTTTCATAGTAAATAATGGACCGAGAGCTAATTTTACAACTTAGAGTAAAATTGGATATTAAACTATGGTTTAAACTCTAGCTTAAACCAATAGTAAACAAGAGTGATATTTGTTTTAGAATAATAATAAAGGACATTCTGCAATTGCAATTTGTGTAACAATGAAGCTGTGCTTTTGGTTAACATTTCATTCATTTTACCAAAACCCTTTATATTAATTATGTTGGAATCTTCCGTTTCACGTTAAACTGAAGTTTAAACTACCCCCTGATCGCCGGTAACGTTTAAACCGAAGTTTGTCGCTGTATCAGTGGTTTAAAGTGACGTTTGAGGTTAGGTTACCTCGTTTTACAGTCTATATACATATTTGCAACTTCTACATCTCTAATTTCTTGTTCTTTATGCAAATAAAGTTTCTGATTTCATTATAAACTTCAATATAATAAAAAAAAAATATTTTTCCTCCCCAAACTAAGACTTTTTTCAAAAAAAAAACGGATGTTTCTTGCTTATAAAAGCATTTTAGAAATATTCGTAGATAACCAAAGTGGAATTAAAAGAAAATGAATAGGGTAAGTATAAAATTCGTATTATCTATCAACCAGTGTAATGTGCTGACGCCAACTCTGTTCTCACATAAAATTCAGATAAAGAACAGTTTACTTTAGAACACATGGTCGCCAGATCTTCTTCGAGATGTAATTTTGAGAAATAGAACAATATCTTCAGTTTCGGTTAAAGACCTTTGAAATTATCAAAAGGTCAATACATATTGATTATTGTAGAATAGATAATTATTCTTTGAACTCGATTTGATAGTTTTAAATATTTATATATATATAAAAATTGCGTGATTCGAATATAGTAGGTTTAAAAGAAATACCTGTCCTAAATCGATGGTTAAATTAACCTCATTGTATTTCATTCCTCTGGAAAGTGGCGGGCTCTGCCACCAATTCTCTCTACCATCGACTGCGAATTCTGCAGGATGTTTTTTATCCGATCTAGCAGGGTCACAGACATCGCAGTACTGAAATAAATAAATAAAAAATGTTTTGTCGGTTTTATTGAAATAAATCATTTTTCGATGACTAGGTGTAAATATAAAGAAAAGTTCGACATACTATATGAAGTTATTAATAGCACAAAGTAACATAATCTTTTATTAGAAAATAAAATTGTCGGATTATTACTACGCCTAGTTGTAAAACGAATTTTACTATAAAGCAATAAACTCCAAACTACTGTGTTATTATTTATTTGCGAAAGTATTTTTGCTGAATGTTTGTAATTCCCGGAAATACTATGTATCGAATTTCAAAAACGGTTTAAAATGATTATCTAAACATTGGAAAATGAAATGTTAGGTTAGAATGTAAATGTGAAATGAGAATGAGAAAACTCCTTATTTGACATTTCAACGGATCTGTTTGTAATTAAAAAAGTGGACCAAAAAAGTAATTTAGTAAAGAAAAATGCATTGAATTATCTCTTGAACATTAAAAAGTAACATAAATACTGAAAATATAGCTATGAAAAATTAGGGTTTAATCGCCATTTTGGGATACGTCTTACTTAAATTTGACATTTGAAACGTTGCCAGATTTATAATTTTATAGAATTTGAGTTATTTCTTTTTCCGTGAAAATAAGCAAAATCATGCTGTCACGTGGTACTAAGACTTAAGTAATCAGTTTATATACAGAGTGTAATAAAAAAGTACGCAGTAAATAAAAACAAAATGGAAATATGAAATACTATGTTTTAGATAAAATTTATTTGGAGATATCAAATAATATGAAGTAATACTCATAGATACATACAGGGTGTGATAAGAAAGTTATAAATTGAACCACGTATGTGGTTAAAAATAATACGATAACTTACGTAAATGCAAATGTACACACAGAAAAAGTGACAGTCTATGGAAAGTCGAAAGATATGATTGGAATCGATAATATGAAATTAAATTAGTGTCAACAAGCTGAAGAATTAAACAAAAAAAACTTTCTGCTTTTTATATAATGAATCATCTTTACAGTCTTAAAAAAATATTTCTGGAAGCATCTATTTTTTGATTTACGAAAGTATTCAGAAATTTTGAAATTATTTTAGAATTACAGAATTTCAATTTGAATAATTGTATTGTTTAGATGGTCCCAATAAAATAACTAAAAGACGCTGTTTACATTTTGGCTCTACATCAATTTCGGAGTTCTGAAATCACCAAACGTGTGGGAGAACTCATAAAATTGTACTTGATGATCTAGAGCTAGTTTTTGGTGTCAAATGCTTACGTTTGGATGCTTTTATCGACATTCACAAAGTCCACAATATTTAATAGATGAAATTCTAAAATAATGTCACTGGGTACTAACCAGACATAGTATAAACGCAATTAATTATAGAATTAGGAGCCTCTGAAATCACCAAACGTGTAGGAGGACTCATAAAATTGCACTTGATGATCTAGAGCCAGTTTTTGGTATCAAATGCTTACGTTTGGATGCTTTTATCGACTTTCACAAAGTTCAAAGTATTTAATTGATGAAATTCTAAAAAAATGTCACTGGGTACTAACCAGACACAGTATAAACGCCATTAATTGTACAAATTGAAGCCTCTGAAATCAACAAACGTGCGGGAGGACTCATAAAATTGCACTTGATGATCTAGAGCTAGTTTTTGGTATCAAATGGTTACGTTTGGATGCTTTTATCGACTTTCACAAAGTCCACAGTATTTAATAGATGAAATTCTAAAATAATGTCACTGGGTACTAACCATACATAGTATAAACGCGATCAATTATAGAATTAGGAGCCTTTGAAATCACCAAACGTGTAGGAGGACTCATAAAATTGCACTTGAGGATCTAGAGCCAGTTTTTGGTATCAAATGCTTATGTTTGGATGCTTTTATCGACATTCACAAAGTCCACAGTATTTAATAGATGAAATTCTAAAATAATGTCACTGGGTACTAACCAGACACAGTATAAACGCCATTAATTGTACAAATTGAAGCCTCTGAAATCAACAAACGTGTGGGAGAACTCATAAAATTGTACTTGATGATCTAGAGCTAGTTTTTGGTGTCAAATGCTTACGTTTGGATGCTTTTATCGACATTCACAAAGTCCACAATATTTAATAGATGAAATTCTAAAATAATGTCACTGGGTACTAACCAGACATAGTATAAACGCAATTAATTATAGAATTAGGAGCCTCTGAAATCACCAAACGTGTAGGAGGACTCATAAAATTGCACTTGATGATCTAGAGCCAGTTTTTGGTATCAAATGCTTACGTTTGGATGCTTTTATCGACTTTCACAAAGTTCAAAGTATTTAATTGATGAAATTCTAAAAAAATGTCACTGGGTACTAACCAGACACAGTATAAACGCCATTAATTGTACAAATTGAAGCCTCTGAAATCAACAAACGTGCGGGAGGACTCATAAAATTGCACTTGATGATCTAGAGCTAGTTTTTGGTATCAAATGGTTACGTTTGGATGCTTTTATCGACTTTCACAAAGTCCACAGTATTTAATAGATGAAATTCTAAAATAATGTCACTGGGTACTAACCATACATAGTATAAACGCGATCAATTATAGAATTAGGAGCCTTTGAAATCACCAAACGTGTAGGAGGACTCATAAAATTGCACTTGAGGATCTAGAGCCAGTTTTTGGTATCAAATGCTTATGTTTGGATGCTTTTATCGACATTCACAAAGTCCACAGTATTTAATAGATGAAATTCTAAAATAATGTCACTGGGTACTAACCAGACACAGTATAAACGCCATTAATTGTACAAATTGAAGCCTCTGAAATCAACAAACGTGCGGGAGGACTCATAAAATTGCACTTGATGATCTAGAGCTAGTTTTTGGTGTCAAATGCTTACGTTTGGAAACTTTTTTGACTTTCACAAAGAACTTTCAGACGTCTAAATGCTTTCACCATCACGATGGTATGAAGAGGAGGCGGCAAATACCCTTATACATTCATACATACATAATACTAAAATATAAACTATAAATCCGACCCTGTCTTAAGTATTTTAAATATTTTTTTTTTCAGTTTTTAGTTCGTATAAAAATAAAAATCACATTGAATATTTTGTTTATTATTATACTTATTAAATTCCAATATGAGTAATAGACATTTTCACAAAATTCTAACCCAACATAATCATTTTTCACGAATTAAACAAAAAAGTAGAAAAAACGTTATTTGGAACATAAAAATGTGTACGAATGAATAAAATTTCTAATGAAAACACTTGTTACACATTTTTCCTACAAATATTGTCATATATTTTACGTCTTAAATCTGTTAAGTGATAATAATTTCTTTAAAGAAAAACCTACCTGCCCCTGTATAACATTCGCGGTGAGATCATTCTCGGAATTCGCACCAATCAGTTTACAATATAACTCCGGTCCTTGAATACCCTCGCCGCAAGTAGCCGTTGCAGTAATATGTTTACCTTCGGCTAAATTAAAATAGGGCGGCGTTAGCGATTCACCCCGTATACCGGTAAACAATGAAAATAAGAAAAACGTTGGGAAAGCGACGATGCTTCCCAAGGAAGTTGTTCTTAACATGGTTACGCGACTACTGATCACTGAATGAATCTTGTTGTTGGTAGCATGAAATTAGGAATAAAAGATGGTCGGGAATGGTCCTAATCGCTGCCGGCGTGGTTTGAATTATGTAGCGTCTGCAGATTAGTAAAACTGATGCAGGGCCGTCTTCATATCTATATAAAATATATTCACATTATCAAATATTTTAGTTTCTGTCATAAAAACATTTGTATAATAAACATTTTTTAGTATATACGTGAAGCTATCATTCATATTGTAGTTTTAATTGATAATTGAGAGTGAAATTAGTTTAATCAAAATATCTGGCAACAACGTGGAAGGTTAGAAATTTATATGACTATAAGAATGCTGGTTAAAATAATTATAATATTATTTATTTAATAAATCATAAATATTATATACAAATGAATTCATATAATAATTGTGACGTCATATAGGCGTTTTTAAAAGTTATTACTCCAAACAAAAGTCGAATGTATATCCTATTAAATTCTTTTAAAGTTGTGTGCATTAGATTATTAGTCAAAATAAATTTTTTTGAAAGCGTCTGGTTATTGAAGGACTTCTCGGAAATTATGGTTGACATATGTAAACATATGGTAAACAGTGTTGCCACAATTTAAAAGCTGAATGTAAAAATTGAACTAGAAAATGTACTAGATTGTACCAACTTCAAACAAATTTAAATTAAATTTTTTTTTTCCAAAAATGTTATAGACTGTGTCAATTATTATTTTAAGGATAAAAAATTTATATAAAGTTTACAGATAAAATTAGCAATGCAGTACAAAAATCTCACGATCTAAATATAAATCAACTTGGCTCTGTTTTCTAATTATTGCTACAATCTAGTACAATTTCTAGTTTATTTTATTAAACGAAAATATAAAATAACTTTATATTTGCGAACGCAGGGAAAATGTATTAGAAAAAAGGAAAAATGTACTAGCGTATAAAATACACTAAAATTATACAATTGTACTAGCTCTGGCAACACTGTAGGTAAATATAATCAGCTGACGGGTTGCTTCATTTGTCTATGGTTTTGGGAACATTGAAAATTTATTCCACTTAAATGGCTGTATATCATTAATTCTTATTAACAGCATCATAAATAGATTCTTGAGGCTCACGGTTTTTGTATCATTTAGATTTTAGTATGAAAATAGCTCATTAATATTGATTGATTGATTGATCAATAATATTTGATTAAACATCGAGAATCTACTACAATACAATGAAATTATTATCATGGAAGAATTAACGTACAAAAAAATAATAAAAATCAAAAGTTCTCGTACATCATGTTTTAAATTTGATATTTGAACGCGACGTTCGGAAACTATTATCTCTAAATTTCGTTCTGTGTTTGGATCATCAATCAGCTGATAGGTGATCTACCTGATCACGGGTTATAATGTCCGGAAAGTCCTAATATTGATATTTATGAATCAAGAAATTCGAGCTTCTACCTTGGGATTCTCGAAGCTTCTTCATATTATCGGTTTTTGAGTTAATGTATTAAAAAATTGTTAAGAGTTCGACGAATCTCTCATTTGATTTGACTCTTACAACATAGAGTACTACTCTATGATCTAACACAAATTTAGTTCTGCCACTTTCCAATCGTGGCGCTAGTCATATTGTCATTACTGTCAATTGTCAGATAAATAATCATCTGTTTAATTTTCCCAAACGTTTTCGTGGTGTGTGTTCTTGATTGGGAAGAATTTTATAAAATTCGATGCCAAACATCAAATTATCGCTTAAGTGAGAATCATTTTCGGGCAAGTGATTTTACAAATTTCAATAGAAAACATTTAAAATATGTTCTGAAACTTCTGTTGTCTTTTTGATGTAAGCTGGAGACTTGATATTGGATAGATACAAAATATAAGAATCTAGAAGTAGGTAAAAAGAGAAAAAAACATTTTTTATGGTTTTATTTATAAACATATTTATTAAACCTTCCCATACATTCATTAAATTTTATATCTTCTTAACTACATGTTAGTTTAAAGAGCAGATGTCGGCATTCACAGTTAATTACTATATTGGTTTCATCAGAATTTAATCATTTATGTACATATCAATAAATAAAGAGATCTAAAATGGACGTTTTATTTTCCCTTCTCGAAAAATATCTACTGGAAATTTTCACTTTTTTCATATTTAAAACTATAAGTATTTAATCAACATTTAAAAAATGGTAAAAAGTACAAATACAACATTTCTTTACAAACATCAAAACTATAACAAAAAATATCGTTGAATTAAAGGCATAAATACAGAAATTATTAATTCAAATCAATAGACTACAGTTGCCAGAAGTTATTTGCATCGTTTACCCCCAACCAGTTCAGAGACAAGTTGCTAGTGCATGACATTTACGGTTCTTTCATCTTTAAATAATCAACCTCACTCATTTCTTAGCTCATATGAGAAAGTATATATAAACAACCTATGTTTGATATAATAAAAATTATGTTTAAAGTAAAAACAGTGGAATTATAACTTGCCGATATTTATATGGATGCAATAGGTACTAGAGCAATTGGAATGTCCTTGAATATGACTCAAAGTACAGTGAGCTAATATTGATTTTTCCAATAGGCCCAGGCATAAAGGCGCAAACTCCCAGGAGACGCACAGCTAAGAGTAGAATATTATTTTAAAAAAATAGAGTTCATGTCTATGGGCCTTAAATTTAAAGCTAGGTTTTGTGCAGTTTGCCTGTAACTTGGTTGAACCGGTTCACAAGCTAAATGGCCGACGACAGATAATAATAAAGATACAGCCAAAAAGAACCAACGAACCTTTCCTTTTCTTTAGCTATGCTTTGTTGAAAGAATAATTTGCTGGGTGGATACTTTCTTTCAGTCCCACGTACTTAAGTTCACTATTTAATACATTAAGTTGCTAAGAGTGTTTTAAACATCATTTTTTTAAGCCGAGAACAAAGAAAATTCCTCAAAAAATGATATAACTGCACCCTGGAGTGGTGTACGAACAACTATAATATAAAACTGATATAAGGTTTTTAGAAAAGTAACTTTAACCAGACTAAGGGGTGGAAAAAATTATTGGGCGTAGGAGCGCCAAAATGCTAAATCTGGCCCTGATTAAATATGCAATTTTTTAAGAGTTTAAGAAACTTAAAGCCCACTGAGCTAATATTGAGTTGTTTCCAATACCATACAGTTGAACCCTGTATAATGAAAATTTGTTTTAAAGTGAAAATGTTTCAGGAACTTAAAACCCAGCGAGCTAATATTGAGAGAAATTTTCAATATCATACAGTTAAGCCCTGTATAATAAATATTAGTTCCGAAGTGACAATCTTATAAATATTAAAATTATGCCAAAGGTTAGGTTAGTTTTTCAAAATTTACTATATTAATTGGAACCTCGTTGGATATGCAGAGTTCTTTGAGAATTTTAACAACTCAAAGCCAAATGAGCAGATAGGGAAACATAATAAATGTTTATTTTAAAATTAAAATCATATAAACAGTAAAATCACAATAATAGCTGTGTCTTAGAACTGACAATATTTATATCTTCTACAAAAACAAATCACTGAAAATCAGAGAGTCTAGTATTTTTATAAGTACACTTCTTGTCTTTTTGCTGGTTTTTATGATTAGTAAATAGTATAAAGAGTAATAAAATTATATACAATATGTCTTGGTTCTAAATTGTCTTGATTTAGAAACATAAACATACATGAAAGGTCTAAGAAATTGAAGAAATTTAAAAGATTTGTACTGAAAATTTACTTGAAAATAAAATTTTGTAAAAAATATGGGTAACTAGTATATGGCACATTACCTATATTTATTTTTTTTTATTCCTGTTTATGATGTTTGTACCAATAGGCAGCTAACATCACAGAGCTACTCAAAAATGTATTAATGGTAAAATTTAAAAGTAATGTAAGATCCATGGATTCAATGCAAATTGTAAACACCCTAGCTGAAAAGAATAATAAACAATATTACTTATATTAAATAAAACTACTAGGTACTCACTAAAATTGGTAAAAGCTGAAATGAACCATGTAACAACACTCACTGATTCGGAATTTTTCATTTTTAAGATCTCATAGAGTTGTACAACTTTTGAAGAAGCTCCAATTGGAGTACAGAGAGGCTAAAAATAATTAAAATCACACTGAAAATTCTATACAAAATAATTAAAATCCCTTACAACTAGAAAGGATAAAAGTCCTAAAGGTACAATTCCTAGTAACAATGCAGCTGCTATCAACAAATAAATTATAGAGCCTATAATACTGGTTAAATTAATTATTTGTTTATAATGTAATACACATATGATAAGTATTATTTCTTGGAATAGGATTATAGGATATTCCAAATAGTTCAATAATGCATATCCACTCCTAAAATTATAGGACATCATAATAGTATAACTGAAACAAAAATAAATAATGTTATAAAGTTTATAATTAATTTATAATTATCGATTTACCTTGTAAGCTCCATTAACAAACCCATGATACTGATGCCTTTGGCACTCTTTACTTTCAATACTGTTAAAATTTGAGGGATTTTTAATATAAAGCATATTGAAATTGTAATTATACTTAAAAAATTCGAAAATGCTTGTAAATATGAGTTGTCAACGTGTAAGGACATTATTACTTAATTAAACAATATTTTTGGAAACTGTTTTGAATCCTGACAATTATCTAACCTTGAATTATCTGACATTCCATTTGATTGACAATCTGGTAATTTAACAAGCAACAATCATACTATTTTTCGGGTTTAATCATAACATTATATGGAGTAATTTTCTGCTTTTGATACAAAATTCTGATTAAAACAAATATTTATAACTAATAGAAGTAAAAAAGTCACTAGTCATAATGATCATATCACTAACCGCGCTTGGGATAGTTTACTAAAAACAACCTTTGATAGGTTCATTCGTAAAAAAATGACTTATAAGTTTTGTCAGCTGTTTAACTTAGCCGCCATCTTTCAGTTGCCGTTGTCGAAGGATAGTAAATGTCATTCATTAAAATTTGCTTCTAATAGAAAGCCAGTTTAATCATCGCCATCCTTGGATAAAATATTTTATACAAGATGACGACTGGAATGCCCGAGCTGGGCTCCAAAATTAGCCTAATATCGAAGGCAGATATTCGTTATGAAGGACGTTTATTTACAGTTGATCCTCAAGAATGTACAATAGCTTTGGCGTCCGGTAAGTTTGATAGAAATTACGTATACATTTTTAGTTATCTATTTATGAATAATTCATACGTTGAGATAATTTAAAAAATATCATTAATTGTTTAATATAAGTAGGAGCTTCATAAAACTTTTTATAAAAAAAATTTAATAAAGAGATATAGGTTTAATGAATATAAATTTAGCTATATGCATTTATGCTAATTTCGTTTTATGAATATGATGCACTATTGAGAAAACTAAATTTTAATCTACAAATTTATTCAAAATATGCTATAATTATCTCTGTATTTGTATTGTCAGTTAAATTTTTTGTTTGCGTTGTTTTTTCTTTACGTCTGATATCTGTTTTTTAATTGTCCAGCAATTTTTTGTATAATCAGAAAAATGAACTTTTTGATTAATCGGTTTTTTGAAAAATACAAAATTTGAATACCTTTGAACATTTTAAATTAGTTAATAATTTAAATTTCATTTTATAAAAATCAAAATTGCTAATGTTTTGAACTGGCATAATAAAAAGTTTTTAATAAAAACGATCCGTTTTTAGTAAGTTAATGAAACAGTATAATGTTCTTCTATATTTTTTTTTATATAAATGTATTGTGAAGTCTACATATTCTAGTAGATTTATAAAATTATTTATTAATTATTTACCCAGTGAATTTGGGGAAAATAAAAGTTATTTCAGGATTTTTCAAGATATTTATTTTAATTATCAAAATTAACATTTTAAATATAGATTTTTTTAATTATAACAAAAAGTATGAACCTATATGTATTTTAATAGTTAAAAAAAATATAATTTCTATTGGTATAACAAAAAGTTTCTTTTATTATAATTAAATAGTTGAATACTTGCAACTATTTTTTGTTTCTAGTTCGTTCTTTTGGTACAGAAGACAGAGAAACTCAATACCCTGTACCAGCACAAAACCAAGTGTATGACTACATCCTTTTCCGTGGTACAGATATAAAAGACATTCGTGTAATAAACAATGTCAGTCACCCACAGCCTCTTAATGATCCAGCTATCATGCAACTCTCTGTTCCTCCTACATTGGGTGGCCAGACATTTCAAAGTCATCCAGTTTTGGGTCCCATGGGACCTCAAATGGGACAGTTTGGTGGAGCTTATGGTGGTATGGGTGCAATAGGAACAATAGGTACTGGAGCAATTGGAACTTCACTGGGTATGCAGAGTTCTTCGAGAAGTTTGAGCAACTCGAAGCCAAGTGAGTTAATATTGGGTTCAAGTTCTCAATCCAATACAGTGAAACCTCCCGCTCATTCTCCTACCGGTATTGAACCAATCCAAACAAACAGCCATGGTAAAATGTTTTAATCAATTCATTTTTATTTGCTTTTTGCTTGCTTTGCTTAGTTTAGCTTCTAGAATAGAATCAGCTCCAAGGTTTGGTTAGATATAAAATATTGAATGAGTTCATTTAATAATTCTCATAACTTTCCATTATTTGAATAAAAGTATAGTTAGTTGTACCATGTAGACATTATCCTTTACTTATACCTTATTAAAAAAACAAAAGATGTTTTTTATTAATTGCCTTCATTAAGGAAATAACAATTTACCTTTTGGCACTACAGCTCCATGTGAGTCTTTGCCTCTTTGAAAATTTGCTTCCAAATTGGTGTGTTCTTCACCAACATTCCCCATCCTCTCACATTCATTGTAAATGAACTTGATCAGTTCATCTGAGACAGGGTATGCCTTTTTTTCTACTACTGTATATTTTGGCATTCATGATTCTTTTAGGCATCTGTTTGTCTTGTATTTATTTAACATAGTGGAATCATCTCAACATCTGGGCTTTAATAAATTGGATGTTTTCATTACCTAGTATTTCATCAATGTCTCTTATTATTTCAGGTTCTTCAGTCTGTTTCATTCGTTGTAATTCCTCCATATATGTTTCTGATAATTTTTCTCTCAAATATTCGTTTTTTTTTGTAATCACCCAACATTCACCATCATAAGTTATGATTCTATTAGATTCGTGTAGATTTTCTTTTTGTTAGTAGTTTCTTTTAAGGAGTTTCAGGTTCACAAAATAGGCTCTTTTACAAGTTTTTACTCTTTCATTTAGGTCAGTGCTCGGTTTGCCTTGGTTGTTTATATTTTCTCCAAAATATTTTAAATTCATTAATAACTAGACCAAGCTCTTTAAATTTTCTTTCTACGTATTTTAAAAGTTCTATCAATCTTTATTTCTGGCTGTTATTGTGATATCATCTACGTATGCACATATTTTGGTTGATTTATAAATTATAGTATCACTCTGATATATTTGGTTGATTCCTCTGTTGAGTAGTAATATAAAAAGTATACTTTGAAGATCATCTTAAAATAATTAACAATTTACTAATTTAGTTATCCTACATCCAACTAACTCACCTGCAAGTAGGATACATTCTTTAATCACAAACATAAACTATATTTTAGAATTTACAGTAATCCCTTATATAACATGGTAGATTGGTTCCGTGTTGTAGGAGTTTTTAGGACCCCATATAATTCATTGCGGATATATTATCCATGTTTAATTGCTTGTTGGAAGAAACTGTTCCAATTCCTTCAGAATCTAAAGGAATTTTTAATTTTCCATCATATAGAGTTTAGATGATTGAAAATGTTTTGGGCTTTTGTTTTTATAAAACAACCATTTATAGGAATATTATTTTGATTGCAATCTTTTATGAAACCAGGCCACCCTGGTTGACATGATTCCAGCCCTAGTGATCTGAAACAAAAAAATTTGTAAAGATGTCGCCATCGCATTGACCTTAGCCAAAAAAAAATTACAAAATGGCGTCAACATGAAATATCATTTTTTGTCTCCTTTTTTTGTTTTTCGATTTTTTAAAAAATACTTCCAATTGAATTTTTTTTTAAATGCAAGGCAGGCGTGATAGAGCTATATATAAAAAATATTTCCATTAAATCTAAATTTCAAAGGAATTGATCGGATAGACAAAGACATATTCTTAAGAGTCTAAACTTTGAAAATATGCCAAAAAAATAGATTTTTTCAAATTTCTATTCCAGAATACCCCCTTAAGGTCTGCAACGATCTATACATTACAACACTCCTAATTTGACTTTCATTCATCATCAAATAGTTCGTATTTACTCATGTGTTAACTCATTTAGCTTTCGATCCTTTGCTATTACTCTTGATTTTTTACCATTATTTAGCTGATCCAAAATATCAATTTCTTGTTGTAGAGAAATAAATTTCCTTATTAACTTCGGTTTTGTTTACTTTACACTCGTCGTGGTTTAAAACTAAATATTTTATACCTTTTAAACAACCCAAATTATACAACTACCATCTCTTTGTAATAATATCATAATGTTGCATGAATTTCATACTAATAATGTAGTTAGGTTAGGTTAGCATTGCTTTTTGCTTTAATCCGACATAGATCTTTTCTATAAGGCTCAGTGTTCAGCTTCTGTTCTAGATCTAATTGGTGGATCAAGAAGTACAACACCGGCTAGTTTGAGCTCTAGAAAATCACCGACCATCGATCAGGGTGTTCAAGCTGGTGGATCCAGTCATAATGAGAAGAAAGTCGTGAAACCAATCCAACCTCCAAATCAGAAAAACCAAAGGAGATCAAATGAAAATAGAGATACTAGGGGTGATAGAGGTGACCACCAGGTAGGTTAAAAATAATTAGTATGATTCTTGAAATATTTTACAGGGATATATATTTCAGCAACAATCTCGGCCGTCTGGAGGAAGACCTCAACAGTACAATGCCCAGCATAATTACCAACATCAACAATCTTATTCGAATCAGGGATACCAACAAAATCAGAATCACAGAGGCAATTGGGTGAATAATAGAGGTCCAATGAGAATGAGAGGTAGAACCAGGGGTACTGGATACAGAAATAATCCATCTGGTAATGCTACAAGACCTAGGAATACCTTGAAATTTGAGAATGATTATGATTTTGAACAAGCAAATACGGAATTTGAAGAATTAAGAAGTCAACTAGGAAAGGTAATTTGTAATTAATGATCTTTGGTTAATATTGGTAATTAATTTTGCTCTAAACAGGTAAAAATAGATGAAGCCGGAAGCGTTAGTGCGAAAAGCAGCGACGTTAACGGAGATGTGGACAAAAAAGACGATTCTGGAAATGAAACAGGCGCTGGAGAAGCCGAACAAGATGAAGAACATGAAGTTTATTATGACAAGAGTAAGTCTTTCTTTGACAAAATATCTTGCGAAGCTGTCGAAAGAGCCAAAGGCAAATCGCAAAGGACCGATTGGCGAGTTGAGCGCAAATTAAATTCTGAAACATTCGGAGTAGCAGCTGCAAGAAGAGGAAGGTGAGTTTATATATTTTCATCCAAAGCGGCAATTCTTGTCTTAATGTGTAGTGACAGTAAAAATTTCCTAATATATTTTATAGTTACAGGGGTCGTGGTGGATTTAGAGGAATGGGTTACCGAGGTGGTTACCGCCCTAATTACCGACAACAATCTCAACAGAATAATCAACAACGCCGCGCAGCCGGGCCAAGTAATGAGAACGTACAATCATCACAACAAATCTCACAACAACAACAAGGTAATCGATCAGATCAAATTGAAAAACCACAACCACAGGAGAATATTCATAATGATACAGATTCTGTCAAAAAGATCGTTATGCAGGCTATCGATTTGCCTCCGGAGTGTTCACAGGCTCAGGCTAAAAGTAGTGACAGTATCGGGAATGTACCCGAACCTGCCATGGCAGGTATATTATTAATAATTTCTAGATTAATGTGGGTTTTTTTTTATCCCAAACTTGATGTAAAACAACATATTTACTATGTTATTATGTAAATATGTGTCATCTTATTAGAAAATGCCTTCATACTTAATCAAATAAAGCAAAAAGTTGCATAATATTAAATCCAAAGTGGTGGTAGAGAGAGTGGAATTTTTCAAACTCAAACTAAACTTTTTGAAAAACAAAAGTATAAGAGAAATTGAACATTTATCACAGTCACTCGAAAATAACAGTTAATTGAATTGTTTTACATTAGTTTGGTTTCTGTTACTTTCAGTCCTTGCTTAATTTACTGAACTCCCCTGTTATTGACTCAAATCTGACTTGGAGTGCTCAGATCATTTCTGGGTAAAGGAAAATGATTCTATATGAGGTTCTGATGGACTGGATTACTCCAAAAAAGTCTATCAGCAATTTAATCCTGCCAAATCCAGAGAGAATTTGAATCAAAGCAAAAATAAGCTACACATCTCCAATGGCTTACTTAGAGAGCAGAGGTCGTTTCAGAAAGCAGAAACTGTTGATTCTGTAAGAGGATGGAGGAAACTTCCACAACCATTTCATTTCAGAATGCTTTGGAGAATACCTGTAGGAACAAGAGGTCTAATCCCCTTTAAACTCAGAGATTCTATTAAATAGCTTGTTATCTATAATTCCATACTACTGGTCAAAGAGCCTCTCTGATATTAAGTCAGCTTTTTCTGCAAGTATCTGTCGTCATTAAGCAAAATAACTATACAAGTAGGTACTGAAAATAATATAAGAAGTATAGGCCTGGCACAAAAAGCTTTTAAATCATTGTATAAAAAGGTCTCTCTAGAATAGAAAGATGTTCTGGGAAATTCAAATGTTTAATCAACAGATGCCTGCGAGTTTTTGGCTAAATAGAATAAGTAGTGAACACCTTTGAAACATAATGAAAGAAGAGAAAGTAGACAAAACGATTATAAAGAGAAAATTGAGATAGAAAGGTCATAAATTACGGAAACCAAACTTTAAATATAACCAAAAAAGAGTTTAATTATCATACAACAGGCAGACCTATATGAGCATGGAGAAGAGCCATCAAGAAAGAACTATAACAGATATAGCTATAACTTTATAAGTCGTGTGACCAACTTAACCTTCTAGGAACGTCCAAAAACACAATAGTCATCTGGGAAGGTTATGGCTTCAGTATTTTGGGATGTGAAAGGAATATTGTTCATTGACTATCTCCAAAAGGGAGAAACAATCAATAGCGAATACTACTTAGAATTTTTGGATCATTTAAATGCATAAATCAAGGGAAAAGGGCCGCATATGTCGGAGAAAAAACCACTGTTTCACCAAGACAATGCACCGATTCACAAGTCGATGGCAGTGATGATTAAATCTAACAAATTGCTTCCTCATCCACATTATCGTCCAGATCTAGCCCCTACTGACTTCAAAAAATGTTCGCTGGTAAGAAATTCAGCTCAAATGAAGTAGCAATTGCTGAAACTAAATCCTATTTCGAGGCACAAGACAAATCCTTCTACAAGCACGGCTTCAAGAACTTCGATAAACGTTGGTATGATTGTATTGCTCTTGAAGGACATTACATTGATGAATGAAATCGATTTTTTATTAAAAAAATGTGTTTTTCTTAGTCACATGACTTATTGAGTGATGTGTTAAGATGGAAAGAAGCTACAGAAATAGCCAAAACCAGAAGAAATTGGAGAATCCTTGTCAACAAAATTGGACAAAACCTACTTAATGACACTTGAGTAGTGACCACATCGTTGAAACATCAACATGTTACTTTTGCTGCACTGGGAGCTACATGATGATGATAATGATGTGTTGCATCGTTATTCTATTCATTATATTTTCTCTTTATATTTTTATGTTCTTTTTACTTCCATTTCATTGTATCTTTCAGGAGTCTGTGTTTCTATTGGTATATCCTTATGCTTCTCCAAGTATTTATTATTTCTTCCTCATTTTCATGTTTTAATTCTTTTTTATATTCCACTTTACCTTTAGTTCATTTATTATCAAACGAAATAGGGCTGCCATCTACCAAAATATTAATTTTGTTAATTAGGACTGAAAGTAACTTCTCTAATTGGGTAATTTTAAAGCGTTTTTGAAATATTATTTTTTTTTTAATACAAAAGGATAGACCTGCTTTTACAAAGCAATATTATTAAAAATGGACAGATTTGTTTCTTTTTAATATAAAAATGTTTCATTTTTAATATTGAATGCATGTTGAGTATTGTCCTTGGGTACTAATGTTGGGCTGTTGATATTTCTCATTTAATTAAAATTTTTCAACTGTTTTATCTTGCGGAAATAATGACAAATATAATGTCATTGTTATTATTGTCCTTCTAGTATGTAATTTCGAATGTTGTTGAGGACTCAAAATAAAACTGTTCCAAGAGTTTTTTAAAATGCCAACGTTTGTGTTATAATGTACCATATATTTTTAGCCTTGATAAAGATCAAAGAAAAAGTCGAAACGTTTGCATTTTAATAAACTCTTGGACAGTTTTATTTTGAGTCCTCAACCTGTGACACCATTCACACAGATATAATATTAACGGCTCATCATAATTATTCTCAGAATCTGTGGTATGTTTTTCAAATTTTATTTCTTATATTGAATTATCCAGTTCTTAAAATCTAGTTAATTTTTTCATTATTGTTAAATTTAATACTTTGAGTTGTAATTTGTTGGAAATGATTCTTTTCAAATACATACGGATTCAAAAATTCATCTTAATGGTGATCATTATAGATCTATGTTACATTGAATCTTTGCAATTATTCCAAGTTTCTAAATACTTTAAAACAAAAAATCTAAAATAGTTCCTAATCATTGATTTTGGTGGATGACTATTAGTAACAACTATCCACCATAAACTAGAATTGTCTGAATTATTAATCGTTTTATGTACATTCCAAATTGAAGAAATCGGCAATCATTTACCCCTATCCACTTACGGCATCGGAAATATCTCATCAAGATTTAAACAACCGGAATTTTACCCTGTAATTCCTGTTATATTTCCCATAGTAAATGCTCAAAAAGAATTTTATTCTAAATAATTTTCAGGAGAACCAAAGAAAACAATCCAAATGTTAGTAGTCATAAAATTATGTTTCAAACTAAACTCTTTGAGTATCGCTGCTGTGGGTTAAAGTAAAATTTTTCTTTGGTTGAAAAATTAATTTTAAGAATTGGATGGGGGTGAAAGTACTTTTAATCATTTCCATTTCATGTTTCAATTTCTCTAAGTTTTTATTTATTTTTCAGTGAAATAGAAGATCTGACAAGGCACACCTGACACTAGATTGAAAAAAAGTACACAATAAAAGTGTTTTAGTTATAAACAAAATACAACAATCTGTGATGGAGTGAGTTTGTAATATTAGAGAATGTTTTTGTTAGAATTACAAGTATTACCATGTTTTATTCTACAAAATTATCTCTCGGCTAAATTTTGTTAAGGTTGCGGGCACAGCCCTCCCGCATTATTTGTGTTTCCAACAAAAACTAGCTAAATGGAGAACTTTAGTCCTGGTGTCAGTATTATGATCTATAATTTTTGTCACGTTATAACTAAAACATATTTATATCAAAAGAATGGCTAAATAAGATGCGTTTTGATGTTGGCTCTAACAGTTATCGTGATTGAAATTAGGGATAGTTGTGAAAGAAAGAAAAATTAGGAGGAAACAAAAATTAATGGCACCAATTAAACCCTACCATATTTTGTGATGATTTTGGTCCATTTTATTTTTTTTTTCTTAAATTGTGAAAGAATTAAATATATATACTTATTATTGACACTATATTTACTTTTCACAGAAGGTCTCAAAAAATCTGTAGTTTGATTTAAGAAAATCCTGTAAAATTATACCCAAATCGAACATACTTTTTGGGATATTCTGTTTATTGCCAAAAAAAACTATGGTGAAGTGTGATTTTTTTAAAAAGCCTGAAATTATATATGCCGAAGGAATATCTTAAGTCTTGTATCTTTTTGCATTAGTTCAAATGTACTAATCATTATACATTATTCTGATTTATGACATTACAATCCATTTAAACCTGAAGATACATTTGAACTACTTGATAATTGTTTTAAATTCATTACAGACTTAAGATTCATTTTAGCATTTAGGCTGTTTAAAAATATTAATGACTCGTAGGATACTTCCATTTCTATTATATTTTTCTTTTTTTTTTTTAAAAAACTTAGGAAATTATATACTAATGAAGAGTTCGTGGTTTACATTAATGATTTTTTGTACTAATTTTGGGCCCTTTCCAATATAAATATTAACTGACTTTTAACGTTATTAATTATTCAAAAACAATGTGGTTGAGTACAAATTTATTCTAATTTCAGATCCTTTTTCAGCACCGACGTTCCTTAATAGTTCATATTTATTTAAAACACTATCATTTAAATACTTTTTTATAATCTTGTAGTCTGTTCCTTTGTCATAACATAACTTTCTGTTACTTTAGATCCATTAAATATGTTCGGTTCAAGAGTTGTTTCAAAATTCAATTTTTTATATCGTTAAATGAAACAAAAATTTCTAAATGCACTAATTTTCGCTGATATCAACCCATTAGTTTGTTCTGCATATTGTAGTGGTTGGTGCTAGATTGAATTTGACAGAAACTTAGCGAAATTAATAAAATTAAAGATTTCTTATATATTTTATATCGCTCTAAAAATGTAATAGAAATTACTTTTTTTGTACTCTAAGCTTTATATTGATTTAATATTTGTGTGAATAAAGTTTTAGTTTACGAAAATTTGAATATGTGGAAGTATATGGGGAAAAGGCATCCGGGTAATAGATTTTTGATTTTGAAAATTTTGATGTTTTTTCGCATAAATTTTTTTTTTTAATTATCGTGATCTGTTTGGGATAAATGTATTTCAAGTGTGGCCTTTTACCCTCTTTTAGAAATGTTATCTTATTTTGATAATTTGTTATATATAACCTGATAATTATTAGTATGGACTTTTGTTTTATTAAGGTCATTTTGAAATAAAAATATCTGGAATAAATATTTGTTTCAATTCAATCAAATCAAATTTCCGGAGTGATATCGACCATCAACATTGATATTTCGAGATTGAGATGCATCTTTTGAGATTTTAAATGTGGCTCAATGTCTTACTTTGTCAAAAAAATTTACACGATATCTTTTAATTATTGCATAGTTTATAGCATCAATTAGTAAATCATCAAAAAAAAAACAAGTTTTATCCATAAAAAAAGTTACCTTCAAAAGTGATACAATCAGTCCATAGTTCTTCCAATCTTTGTGAGATTTTTATGAATCCATTTTTCACTGGCTTCTAAATAAGCTTCTGTTCCAACTTTTCTTTGGCATTTTTCAATGTCTTAAAACAAGTGGTCTACAAGAGCCAGATCTGGACTTTTCTTGGGCATTTTTTAATGTCAAGTGGTCTACAAATGCCAGATCTGGAGAATATGATTGTGGAAGCAATCGTGGCCTCTGTCTAGGAGTGAACCAATGTATCACACAAGTAAAAGACTCAGTGAATAGTGAATTTCCAAAGACTTTAACCTTTTGATGAATTACGATATGATTCCTAACCAGCCGTGGAAGATACTACAGTGGTTTGGTTCGAATGGAGACCACATGATGAAATCCCGCAGCTGTTCTTTCATGAAGCCGATATCTGGTTGTCTCATTCGACTTACGGTCAGCTGCAGATTCAGTCGTCCCTGCGTAGCTAACACCTTTTGGAGCAAACTGTTAACAGGCTTTACTTGGACCTACAAGTTGAAGGAAGTCTTGGGTGGACGATTGGAGGTCGATGCAACCTTAGGCACCAGCGCCATCAAACTGTACCATCTCAGCAGACTTGGACTTTCTTTTCGTCGCGGCGTTTGAGCGCCAGGTCTTGTCAAAAGCACCGACCAGAGCCTCGAAATCAGCGGAAACCATGATCATCCCTGTTTGCTCAGATTCACCGGAAGGAAGATTTTGGAATTTTACAGACATTGTTCGCGACATTTGATTAAGGCTGAGGTATCATTCATCCCTACAGCTTCCTTTATGGGTCAATTCGTTGTTTTTCTTTAATTGTAACGAAATTCTACAATCAATTGGAAATTTGAAAACCAGTTTTCTGGTGTAACCATCTCTAGGAAGTGTTGGTCGTTCAGAATCATTGATGCTAGTTTCACCATTTGGATGATTTCCCTGGAAAATACTCACACACAATACGAAGTTTTATAAAAGGATGTATTGTTCTTTCAGCATTAAATTTTATTGGGCAGAATATGGTCAAAATTTGAATAAAGAACCTCTAGGGTAGAAAGTGATTTATGGAAATCTAGTTTCAAAAAATTATTACATAAAAATACAAAACCAAGGATTGAAAATAAAAATTTAATTCCAAATCATCAGTTTCACTCCAAGAGAGCCACTAAACTAATGACCAGATTCATGGGTTTAGAACTGTAATATAAAAATCATTAGAAGGACGAAAATATGTTTCCTTGATGTATCAAAGGCATTTGATGAGGTGTGACATGAAGGAGTACACTGCAAATTCAGTAAACTTCCTTTCAAACGCTTTTCAGAACTATTGAATCCCTATATACATGCAACAATACCGCAAGGCAGTGGTTTGGGGCACTTTATAAACACCAGTTATGGTGATCAGTCAGAACAGTGACTTACTGATCGATTGGTCAACTTTTATACCAACTAGGTACGTATTGGGTTCAAAAAAAAATGTTACGTTAAATATAAAATTTTTATTATCACCCTTCAATACAGTCTATCATAAAAACATTAAATTCATTGATCAAAATATTATTCCAACAACTAAAACGTCCATTAAACCTAATCAATGATATTGTGAACATTTTTTTAAGCTAACATGTGATATTAGACGAAAAAAAGGAGAAAAATTTTGAAATTGTAAATATATGTTTATAGTAATAGCAAAAACAGTACATTGAAAAATTTCCATCGGTAGTGTCAACCCCATATAGCCTATCCGAGATCATAGTTGGTGTATAAATTATCATATATGGTCGTCCCAGGAATTTTCAGGTCTGTTGTAGGATTCGTTTGAGGATTTTTGGATAGGAAAGTATATTATTAATAATTATTTATAATAATAATCAACATATGATGCAATAACACAAATCGCCAGTATTTTAAATTTTTTTATCTATGGCAAACGCCAAGTACTTGACATTATTGCCTTTAAAAATTTTTTTTACTATACATGAAGTAAGTTTTAGTTGCAGGAAAAATATTAAAATTTGTTTCCGAAACGCCAAAACTCAAAAATAATATTTCAATTAAGATACAAAAAAATGGCCAATAGAAATAGTTGACAATATAAACAGGATGAATGATTTCATCACAAGAAAAATATTTTTGATAAATACCAATTCTAATTACGAGGTGTGATAAAAAATTCTCATACATTCAGTTTAAACCCGTTTTGGTAAATCACTAAGTTACATCATATTTGCAGTACCTGTCCAGCAATTTACAAAAAAATGTCAAAACAAGCTCGCTAAATATTTAAATCTTCCTATAGGTATGATCCTAGTATAAAAATAACCGATGAATTATCTTGCTGTAGAAAGGCCTGCCCATCATATCTATTGTCATTACTTTTTTTATTGTAAAGGGTTGTACCAAGGGAACCAACAACTTTCTTCTTCTTCATTGAAACACTTTCTGCTTTTAATTTGAGATTTTTTGGTCACTAGAAGTCTTTTTGTTTCATCCGCAAAACTCACCAGATTTATCACCAAGTGATTGATGGTTTCTCGAAAGTAAAAACTTCTTTTCTGACATGCCATGAAATCCCATCTGTAAGAAACTTTCCAGAAATGTTTTCCGTCATGGATTCATAATTGAGACAAATGTTAGTTAGCTAAAGACAGTACTTTGAGGAGATTAATTTCAATTTTATTTTACTTGATATAAAAATTTATTTATAACGTAGTGGAAAGGTTTTCCACAAAAAGTGATTTTAATAAAATTTGAAGTGGGTTGTAAGTATCATTGGACACATGTTATGAGAAAATTTCAATAAAATCCTAATACAGGATACATAATCATTACGAATTTTTTTTAAATCAATATAATTCACTGTATTTTCGATCACACCTCGTATATATCATCATACACCATGTTTATATTATAAAAATAATCAAATTGATACGATTTTAGCTCAAAAATGTAAAGGTAATTCTCATGAAATCTTGAAACTCCTCTCCCAGCAGTTTTTAGATCAAACCTAACCTAACTTTTTTCGAAAGAACATCAAGGCTAAAAATGTTGGGATTGTACGGGCATTTGTGAGGAATATCTAGATCAGAACATTGTCTATTGTATTCCCATAACCCAAGCTACCAATCTTGGTATAACTTGTTTTACCAGTACTCGATAAATGGAATATATTTGCGTGGTGAAAAAGGCACCTTATATAACTATGGAAACACATACTCTTTAGCTCTTTCCTAGATAGACTATGTATAAACAGAAATAGTCCATAATAAGCAGTTCTAATTCTTTTGTCCATACTTTTCAAATTGATAAACTACATAAGAAACAGTAAGGTTGGTGCCGTGATTGCTTAATTCCCAGCAAAAGCTCGACCGTATCGAACATTCAAACGTGATCTAAGTGTATTATTCCATTGTTATGTAGCAATAGGGGAAAGTAGAGTACACTATTATACCACAGAAACAAAAATACAGTCCATGCAATGGACTGGGTTTTTTTGGTAAATAAGGTCACGTGGTGTTGAGATTTCAGACAAATGAAGAAGTTGTAGTAGACAGATTATTTTATTAACGGTTTGACAAAGTTGGAGAATTGCTGGACTTTCAAAATTTCTCTGGATTTAGTATCATATGTTAATGAATACTTGTCTAATGTTAACTCGACATTTGTCCAATGTAAAATAATCATTCCTTCACAGCATTACCAACAGTCGATAGGTAGGTATATTTTTGAAGACTTTGGTAATACTGGCATTAGTTTTTGACAGTTGGTAGTACAGTTACTTGTTCGGAATGGCGAATTGGCTTCAAGTTTGTTGGAGTAATTGTTGTAAAATGATTTAAAAATCACATTTTATTCAATCATTCCATCATAGTGAAAAATAAAAAAGGTTTTTATAATATTTTGATGGTGTAGTAAAGGATGTTTTTAGAGGGTTATATTGGAAGATTTTTTTAGGTTATGATTTATTTTGTCGTTTGAAGAAGAGTATTCTTTCAGTTCAAACTGCAATATTAGTTTTACTCATAATTTGTGATAACATAACATAACCTAGTCGAATTTTAAATATAATTAAGAAAATAAATAATACGATTTCATAAAAAATAAATATAATCATCATTCCCTCACATTTAAATCGTCAAAACTTATTTATTCTGGGGAGTACGATACTTTTCACTTCTAGTAATATAAATAATACAATTTCATGAGAATTACCTGTAAAAAAACTTACTTTTACTTTTTATAAGTTTGAATAGCTGTCTGGATGAATATAGTTTTTAAAATTTTCAAAAAAAAAAATATATTAAACTTAAAAAATTCAATTTTTATCACATTAATGCATCTCAGAAGTTAACGTTTCACAAGATTTGAATAAATTAAACATTTGATCACTTTTTAATAATGAAAATCATATTTACATTCATTTTCAAATATTCAGTGACTTTAGTGTACATGAAATTTTGTATATTCATACAAAATGTAGTACTTTCCATTCTTTTCTGCCCTCTTCGTCGATCTAGGTTGCAGAATTGACAATCTTCTACGAGTTCCTATCAAGTATCGAAACAAAAGAAAAAGAAAAGAACAAAATTCTAAACTTTCACGATATTAAAGATTTCTGTTTAGTTCCATGGCACAAATCCTGGCTGGCTCCTTCTAGGTATACTACAACGACTTCAAGTGGGTGTAATCAGGTGATTTAAGAATTACCCCAATTTTTATGGGACTTCATGGAGGTTTTACAAAATATTGCTGTTGGTGAGACAATCGTATAGTGAATGTGAATCGAATCAAGTCGAATTTCAACAGGAATCTCAAAATGTTGACTATGTGATCCTTGTAGACACAAAAAATATCCTTTTACATTAAGCTCAATGAAGATTATGAATCAAAAGGATGCAGGATTCAAAAACCAAGTGACAGCAATTTTAGTAGGACTTTGATAAGGTTTTACGAAATAATAATATAGGTGAGACAATCCTGCAGTGAACGTGAAGCAAATTAAGTTGAATTTCAACATGAATCTCAGTACGTTAACTAATTTCTCCTTGTAGACCGAAAAATATCCTTTTGCCATCGTTTTATGATGAAGTGTTCAAATACCCAAGTCCTGCTACAGTTAAATTACTATAGCTCGTAAATGAATGAGTTTATAACTTTAATAATACAATATCTGTCTGTCAGTCTCTCATTTTAATACCTTTAGTTAAATTATGAGAAAAATTTATATATAAACAACTGGCCAACCGATGAGGATATTAAAGATGTGGACTAGAAAAATTATTAACATCATCAATTTATTAATAATATTCAGATAAAGAAAGTATGTACTTTAAACTTCTAAAACACTGTGTATATTACAGTTTTATCACATTAGTCATTATTTTTTTAATAATATATATACCAAAATGTCCTTATAGCACTTTTTCTGTTTCGCGCTGGTTCAAAAGCACTAAATTTCCAGATAGCCATTCAATATAACTAAATAAATGTTTGAACTACTTTCAAGTAATAATCACATCAACAACATATTAATAAAAAAAAAACAAATAATTATATCTTGTTTTCTATTAGATTCTTCACATACAACCTTTTCCGCTACTTTAATGTGATTCTTCAGATCAGTTAGATTCAGTTTATAATAGATAAACTGATTTTTTGT